>NC_090800.1:26077959-26382301 GCF_036512215.1 Solanum lycopersicum
AGTTTTTCATGAGATAAGAAGCGCCGAGGTAAGTGTTCTTTCTTACTCCTTTCAAGCATATTTTGTTTTAGCTTTCAACTCGTATATTTGTACATTCAATATACTAATGTCAGTTGACCTGCATCGTATGATGATGCTGACATAGGTAACTAGAATCGACATTCCATCACACTGTTGATATAGTGAGAATCTCAGAGACTTCCTTCATTCCAGTGGACACTTTTAACTTTTAGTTATTTTCTAAACGTTTTTAGTTGTTAGGATGATTGGGCGTCTTGTTCCAACATCCATCTTCAATTTAAAGGCTTCAAATGCAAATAGAGTTAGTCCTTTAGTCTTTTCATATCTTTTGCGAACAGTAGGACTTGAGCAGCCATTTTGGGCTAAGTATTATTCTAAAGGTATTTCATGAGTTAAGTCCAAGGGTGTAGGCTTGGGGAGAAACAAAAATTACCAATTTTCAATGTCAAACGAGCACCAAAGCAGGCAAACCCCAATTTAACTAATATTTGTGTCCTATAGTCCACAATATTTTTTTTGTGATCTGTAATTCCCAGATGATTTTTTCCAAAAAATTACATGGAAGTCTGCTACGAATTTATCTATGGAGTCGATTGGTTACTAAGACCAAAACGGTCCATTTTCAAGGTCAAATGAGCCCAGAGTAGGCAAACCCCCATTTTGCTGATTTTTGTATGCTATAGTCCACCAACATTTTTGGTGATCTGGAATTTTGAAATGCTTTTTGCAACGAATATACACGAATATCTTATAAGATCTAATCTATAGAATTGGTTGGTCAACATTGCCAAAACAGCTCATTTTCAAGGTCAAACCAGTCTAGAGCAGGCAAACCCCCCAATTTATCGATTTTCGCCTACTATAGTCCTCCATTCCTTTGGATAATCCAGAATATTGAGATGATTTTTGCAAAAAATTACACGGACATACATTAAGACTTAATTTATGGATCTAGATGGTTACTACGGTCAAAACATCCCATTTTCAAGGTTAAACGAGTCCAAAGAAGGGAAATCTATCATCTTACTTGTATTTGTGTGCTATAGTCCACCATCTCTTTTGGTTATCTTGTATTTTGAGATGATATTTTCCAAAAAATTACACGAACATCCATTAAGACCTTATATATTGAGCGGTTTGGTCACCACCTTTAAAATGACCCATTTGTAAGGTCAAACGAGACCCAGAGTAGGCAAACCCCCTATTTTGCCGATTTTCATATGCTACAATCCACCATCTTTTTTTGTGATCCGAATATCCGAGATGATTTTGCAACGAATTTACAGGGATTTCCATTTAGACCTAATCTATGGATTCGGTTGGTCACTATGACAAAAGTGACTCATTTTCAAGGAATGAACCCAGAGCAAGCAAAACCCCCCATTTTGCCGATTTTCATCTTCTATAACCCACCATTTTTTGGTGATTGAAATGCTGAGATGATTATTGCCAAAAACATACATGAACGTCTGGTAGACCTTATCTATGAATCTTGTTGGTAAACATGACTAAAAAGCTCATTTTAAAGATCAAACGAGCCCCAGAGCAGGCAAACCCCCCCCCCCCTTTTTTCTTTCTTGTGTTATAGTCCACCATCTTATTTGATAATCAACAATTTTAAGATGATTTTTGCTAAAACTTTACATGGAAGTCCATTAATACCTTACCTATAGATTCGGTTGGACACCACGGTTAAAACAACCGATTTTTCAAGGTCAAACAAGCCCAAAGCAGAAAAAATCTCCCATTTTATCTATTTTCATATGCTATAGTAAACCATCAATTGGGGATCAAAATTCCAAGATGATTTTCGCAAAAATTTATATGAACGTCCGTTAGACCTTATCAATTGATGTGGTTGGTCACCACGGCCAAAATTGTCATTTAAAAGATCAAACGAGCCATAGAGCAAGCAAACCCCCTATTTTACCGATTTTCATGTTCTATAGTCCACCATCTGTTTTAGTGATCTAGAATTCCGAGATGATTTTTGCCAAAATAAAACAGCCGTACATTAAGATATTATATATGGAGTTGGTTCGTCACCAAAGAAAAAATAACCCATTTTAAAGATCAAAAGAGCCCAGAGAAGGAAAACCTCTCATTTTGCCAATTTTCTTTTGTTATAGTCAATCATCTTTTTTTGTGTTACAGAATTTCGAGATGATTTTTACCAAAAATCTACACGGATGTACGTTAACACCAAATCAATCGATCATGTAGGTCACCACAGCCAAAACGACCCATTTTAAAGGTCAAACAGGCCCAAGAGCAGGCGAACCCCCCATTTTGCAAATTTTTGGGTGCTATAGTCCGCCATCTTTTTTGGTGATCCAAAATGTCAAGATGATTTTTTCCAAAAATTTACACGGACATACTTTAAGACCTTATATATGGATCCGGTTGGTCACCACAGATAAAACAAGCCATTATAAAGGTCAAATGAGCCCCATAGCAAGAAAACCCCCAAATTTTCCGATTTTCGTGTGCTATAAGTCCACAATTTTTTTGGTGATTCATGATTCCGAAATGTTTTTGTCTAATAATTTACATGAAAGTCCTCTAAGACATTATCTATGGAGCCGGTTGCTCAGCGCGGCAAAAATAGCCAATTTTCAAATTCAAAGGAGCTCCAGAACATGCAAACCTCCCATTTAACTGATTTTCTTGTGCTATAGTCTACCATATTTTACGGTGATCTGGAATTCCCTGAACTTTTTTGACAAAAATTTGCATCAAAGACCGTTAAGACCTTATTTATGGATCTGATTGATCACCAAAGCCCAAAAAGCATATTTTCAAGGTCAAAATATCCCTACAGCAGGCAAACCCTCTATTTTGCTGATTTTCATGTGCTAGAGTCAACTATTTTTTGTGATCCAGAATTTCAAGATAATTTTTTCTGAAACCTTATCTATGGATTGGGTTGGTCAACATAGTCTATACGACCCATTTTAAAGGTCAAATGATCCCAGAGCCCGCAAGCCCCCTATTTTGCCGATTTTCGTGTGCCATATTCCATCATCTTTTTTGTAATAAAATATTTTGAGATGATTTCACCAAAAATTTACTCGAAAGTTTTTTAAGAAGGTATGTATAGAGTAGGTACGTGACCACAATAAAAATGACTCATTTTCAAAGTCAAACGAGCCCAGAGCTAGGAAAATTCCCAATTTTGCCGATTTTCATATGTATAGTCCACCATCTTGTTTGTTGATCCGGAATTCCAAGATGATTTTGCAAGAAAATTAAACCAACGTCTGTTAAGACCATATCTATGTAGCCGGTTTGACATCATGGCCATAACAACCCATTTTCAAGGTCAAACGAGCCCTAGAGCAAGTAAACCCCCCACCCCATTTCACTGATTTTTGTGTGCACTACCTTCTTTTTAGGTGATTTGGAACTCCAAGATGAATTTTGCTAAAAATTTACATGGACGTACATTTAGGCCATATGTATGATTAGGTTTTTCACTATGACCAAAATGACCGATTTTCAAGGTTAAACGAGCACCAGAATAGGTAAACCCCCTATTTTACCCATTTTTGTGTGTATTGTCATCCATCTTTTTTGTTGGTCTAGATTCCGAGTTGATTTTTTTCCAAGTTTTACCCGAATTTCTTGTATGACCTTATATATGGATTAAGTTGGTCACCATAGCCAAAATCACCCTTTTTCAATGTGAAACGAGCCCAGAGTAGGTAAACCTCCTATTTTGCCGATTTTCGTGTGCAATAGTCCACCATCTTTTTAGGTGATCTGGAATTGTTAAATAGTTTTTGCCAAAAATTTACATGGACGTCTGCTAAGACCTTATCTATGGAGTCGATTTGTCACTATGGCGGAAATGACGCATTTTAAATGTTAAACGATGCCTAAAACTAGAAAATTCCCTATTTTGCCGATTATCGTGTACTAGTCCACCATATTTTTTGGGGATCCGGAATTTCGAGATGATTTTGCCTGAAATTTAGATGGAAGTACATTAATACCTTATATATGGAGTCGGTTGATCACCACAACCAAAACAACTCATTTTCAACGTCAAACGAGCCCAAAGAATGCAAATCTGTCATTTTGCCGTTTTCGTCTGCTAAAATCCACAATCTTTTTTGGTGATCTGAAATTCTAAAATGATTTTTTCGAAAAATTTACATGGAACTCCGTTAAGACCTTATATATGGAGCTAGTTTGTCAGTACGGTAAAAATAGCCAATTTTCAAGGTCAAATTATCCCATAGAAGGCAAACACCCCATTTTTCTGATTTTCGTGTGCAATACTCAACCAATCTTTTTTTCGGTGATCTGGAATTTCGAGATTTTTCTTTCCCAAAAATTTACACGGACTTCCATTAAGACCTTATCTGTTTGTCACCACAAATAAAACGACATATTTTCATGCTCAAACGAACCAAGAATAGGCTACCCCCCCCATTTTCGCAAATTTTCATGTGCTATAGTCCACCATATTTTTTCGTGATCTGCAATTTCGAAATTAGTTTTGCAATAAATTTACATGGACCTCTATTACGACCTTACCTATGGAGACGGTTGGTCACCACGTCCAAAATGAATAATTTTTAAGGTCAAACGAGGTAAAGAGCAGTCAAATCCCGCATTTGGCCGATTTTTGTGTGCATAGTCCACCATCTGTTTTATCCATCCGGATATCACAAATGCAAAAATGTTACACAAGTGTACATGAAGAACATATCTATGGAACCGTTTTGTCACCACGGTCAAAAAATCATATTTTCAAGGTCAAACAAGTCACAGGCAAACCCCCTATTTTGTCAATTATCGTGTAATATAGTCCACCATCTTTTTTGGGTATTCGGATTTCTGAGATGATTTTTTCCAAAAATATACATTGAAGTCCTTTACGACCTCATCTATGGAGCCGGTTGGTCACCACAGCTAAAACGACACATTTTCAAGGTCCAACAAGCTCCAAGTAGGAAAATCCTCAATTTTGCCATTTTCGTGTGCTAAAGTCCACCATCTTTTTTTGTGATCTGATATTCTAGGATGCTTTTTGCCAAAAATTTACATGGAACTCCGTTTAGACCTTATTTATGCAGCCGGTTGGTCATCACAGCAAAAACAACCAATTTTCAAGGTAAAATGATCCTACATAATGCAGAACCACCATTTTGCTGATTTTAATGTGCAATTCCACAAATCTGGTTTGGAGATCCAAAATTCCAAGATGATTCTTCCAAACATTTGCACGGACGTCTGTTAAAAAACATAGTTGTGTAGAAGTTTTGTCACCATGGCCAAAACAACGCATTTTCAAGCTCAAACAAGCCCCAGGGCAGGTAAACCCTCCCCTACCCCCACACCCTTTTCGGATTTTCATGTGTTATAGTCCCCCATCTGTTCTAGTGATTCGAAATTGCACGAAGCATTTTGACAAAAATTAACATGAACCTCTTTTAAGACCTCACCTATGGAGACGGCTAGTCACCACGGCCAAAATGACCCATTTTCAAGGTCTAATGTGCCCCCGAGTAGGCAAACCCCCTATTTTGCCAATTTTCAGGTACAGTAGTCCACTTTCTTTTTTTGGTAATCTAGAATTCCGAGATTGTTTTTGCCAAAAATTACACGGATGTCCGTTATACCATATAAATAAATTAGGTTGGTCACCACGATAAAAACGACTCATTTTAAATGTCAAACGAGCCTAGAGAAGGCAAACCCCTTATTTTTCTAATTTCCAGGTGCTATAGGCTACCATCTTTTTTGTTAATCCATATTCCGAGATGATCTTTTTAAAAAATTTATATGGACGTCCGTTAAGACCTTACTATTGATTTTGTTGGTCACCCCGACCAAAAAAAACAATTATCATTGTTAAACAATTGTAAGAGAAGGTAGCCCCCAAATTTTCCAATTTTTGTATTCAATAATCCACCATCTTTTTTGGTGATGCAGAATTCCAAGATAAAAATTTCCAACCTATTACACCGACATCCATTAAGACCTTCTCTGTGGAGACAGAATGTACCACAACCACAATGACCCATTTTTCAAGTTTCAACGAGCCCAGAGTAGGCAAACACCCCGCCCTCCGATTTTACCGATTTTCGTGTGCTATTGTCCATCATCTTTCTTGGTGATTTAGAATTCCGAGATTAATTTTGCTAAAAAAATTCACGGAACTCTGTTAAGACCTTATATATGAAGTCGGTTGGTCACTATGGATAAAATGACTCATTTTCAATGTTAAACGAGTCAAGTGCAAGCAAACCCCCAATTTTTTCGAATTTCATGCGCCATAGTTCACCATCTTTTTGTTGATCTAGAATTTTAAAATGATTTTTATTAAAAAAGAATTACAAGAAAATCCTTTAAAATCTTATCTATGGAGCTGGTTGGTCACCATGGACAAAAAAACAACTTTTAAGGTATAACAAGCCTCAGAGTAGTCACACCCCCAATTTTTCTGATTTTCATGTGCTAATCCACTAGTTTTTTTGGTGATCCACAATTCTGAGATCATTTTTGCCAAAAACATATAAGGACGTTCGTTAAAACCTTATATATAGAGTCTGTTTTTCACAAAAACAAAATGGCTCGTTATAAAGGTCAAACGAGCCTCTGAACAAGCAAACCCCCTCATTTTGCCAATTTTCGTGTGCTATAATCCCCCATTCTTTTGGTAATACAGAATTTTGAGATGATTTTTGCCAAAAAATTAGACGAACGTCCATTAAGACCTTATGTAAGGAACCGGTAGGTCACCACAACCAAAACATCCCATTTTTAAGGTTAAATGAGCTCTAGTGCAGGAAAATCCCCCATTTTGCCGATTTTCGTGTGTTATAGTCCATCATTTTTTTGATGATCCGAAATTCCGTGATAATTTTTAACATAACTTTACACGGACGTCCGTGTTAACCCTATGGAACTGATGCAAATATCCTAATATGGTGCTGCATATTGGATGTAAAAAGTGATAGTTTCGATATCTCTCAAGAAGATACATTCTAATAGATGATTAAACATTCATCTGTGTTTTTAACTAGTTCTCTGATTTCGTCTATTTGTATCTATGTTATTTCTCCTCTTTCATGAATTATTTTTTCTCCTTAAAATTTAATATGTTGATTGTTTTCTTCTTATATCATAGTGTGTGCATAACGAATCAATCATATTTTTATGATGAATCTTAGTTGGGCTCATGAAAGATAAAAGAAATAATAGAACTGATGCAAATTACCTATTGCATATGTTGTACATAGTAGGAAGAAACAATAATAGTGTTATTTAGGTTACAAGACTTTTTAAACTTGAGATTTTTCAAGAACATACGTTGTAACAGTTTAACCATATGTTCTTCCACTCTCATGAAACTGATCACTATTTTTGTTTTTTTGAAAGTGATCAGGACAACCTCCTCTTTCAAGAGATGATATTGTCATATTCTATTTGTTTGATTTTTTAGAGTTACACTACTAGTTTGAAAAATTCTTCTTCTCTAGGATAATCTGATCAATTCTTAATTTTTCTTTATGTATTCTCTACTTCTGCCTATCTTTGCAAGTTTAATATGAAAACTGAAAACGAGGATGGATCAATTATAAATAGTAATATTAGATACTCATTTGTCACGCCACGGGCAATTGGAAAAGGACGAGGACGAGGTCTTAAGTTGTTGACATCGAAAGGAAAAATTTCAGCTAAGAGTTTACTTTTTCAATCTAGTGATATAGTTAAGCAATACATCCAAGAAGTTGAAACAGCACATCACATCGAACGATAAATTTCCTGTTTATAAAAACTGAAATGACACTATTTCTTTTCCTTCAATTATTGTTGTCATATCTTAAAATTATTTATTGATTAAACAGTAGCTAGGCTGTATCTATTACCTAAAATAGTTATTAGTTTATCTGATATAATTATATATGCACAATCGCATATCTAAACTGCAAGAACGATAAAACTTTAACTCATTGAATCCATTTTTACTTGTCTATATAGAAAGAATGCATAACTAAGTCATTCTTTTATAAACGGAAGTAGTTAGTAGTATATTATACTCACCTGATTAAATATATAGGAGATATATGAATAGAATCAGACATACAGGCAGACAAGAAAACAGCAACATACATCTTTTGTGGGTATTTTTCCAGAACAAGTCCAAGATTCAAACCACAAAGATTATACCCCACTAGTATGACTTTCTCCTCTCGTGGAAGAGATTCATGAAGTGTGTAATAGGCTGCCTGTAAAGCCTTCAGATTTCTTCCTCTTGTGTGCATGTGTATATCGATCTCTCTTTCTACTCAAGACTCCTCGTAGTGGTGACCTAGCAATCTCTTCATATTTCTTTCCCTCAATATTATTGCAGCTATCATCGCAAAGTTACAACTGAAGACACTCCCTTTTCTTGAGTTTTTTTTTGTCTATTTTGTTGCCCAGACGACTTCTCCCTTCCAGTTAACTACCACTCTTAATTCACCTATACAGCTGAACATTCTGAACCGCAAGCTCTTGCTGATATTACATTTAAAGAAGAGGTGATTTATTGTTTTATTATGTGGGTCACAAATAATACAGGATGGTATCTATTTTCTGCAATCTTTCTACTTTGGCATGTTTACTACAACTGCGACTTATAACATAGCTTTACTTGTAACGTGTCTTTAGGTGCTATTGGTAAGGGACGAGGAGATGGACATAAAAACTCCACCATGTCTCCTAGTCAAGTTCATACTCCCTTTCGTTCATTAACTAATCAAGTAAAGCAATTTTTAAAAAAGCTATTGTATGTTTTATTCCATATATAACAGAAAATAAATGCCAAAATTTTTATAATATGACTTTTTGGTTCGAGATGCAACAGGAAAGGGGCAGGATCAAACACCTAAATCTTTATGATCATCTTTAGGAGTTTCTGAAAATAATGTGAAATCTACTCCAGAATTGCAATCAATCAATAAGAATACACTGGTCCTTCAGAAAGAAAGCACGCTAAACTAAATCATCTTGTTTTACTGATCAAGTTATGCAAGCCTCCCAAAAAACTGAAACTGGTACAAACATTTACAAATTCATGCTCAATCAGTCTGTCCAACTAATTTTTATTCCTACAGTTCTTGATATATTTTTAAACTATAGGACCATCTATCCTAGGACGGTAGAAAGTGTTCGAGGGAGCAACAAGTGTAAAGAAGAAGCATCACTTGTAGCTGGAAAGAAGTTGTAAGTAAAATATTACAATAATCGAACAGTTCGAAAAATAGCAATATATTTTTGAGTATTTGGGGAAAAAATCTCGTACAATAATATGTGTCCAATTGGAGCATCATCATGGAGTGAGATCAAGCAGCAGAGGTTGGGTCACACGTGGCAGCTATCAAGGTAACAATGAACCACTGTTGCAAGTAAATGCACAATATCCACTCTCTATTTTACGATAAATTTGAGAGTGTTAACTTTAATGATCACCATGATCATATATTTGGATGGATGAGTTATGGATCAAATGGAGAGGATACTTGTACTCTACTTATGTGAAGAATAAACCTATTGTTCAGGCTCTTAGGAATATTCCAAACATAGTCGGAAAAAAGAATGGGAGTGATTAGTAAAGAAACATTTTTGTTCTCAAAATTTCAAGGTATAGTTATCTAATAGCCTATATTTTTGATGTATTCATTTCCTAACTAATCGTGATATTTCGATATGAATTTTTTTAAAACATGATAAATTTTCTTAGACTCATATTGTCCATGTAGTTTCTACAAAGCACAAAGTTTCAAAAATAAATTCCTTAACAGTCCAGAACAAAACATGTATCATTAGAACTGTTTAAAAGATTATTGCCTTCTCTATCTCTATTTTTCATGTTTAACATGTAAGATTGCAGGCACATAGTTTCAGATACTTTGGCTCCTACAAGGATTAATGATAAAAAGAAAATAGCGATACCTATTTATTTCCCCTGCAACAATAATATCATGCTCATGACTTCCTGAAACAGTAATATCATGTGCTTGTTTAGTTCGTTCGCAATAATTTTTTTCCCCTAAAACAGAATATAAATCTTTTGGGGGAGAGTTTGTCCATTTGAACTAGCTCATATTACTGAATTTTGTGCTTCTGATATAGATTTGGATTGTTTGTAAATGAATCCCACACTTTTATTAAACTCTTATGCTCTTGTAGATTGCTGGTATATTTGGATTGCCCTTGGTTTACTTTAGAGTTATTTCTTGAAGATTCAAATTACAACTCAGGATGAAGTTCAGAAGAAACAAACGACCATTATTATTTTGCTAGGAAAGTTATGCACAACATTTAATCATAGCCTAGCTCGGGATGTTGTCAATTTTCTAAGTTTTTTTTTGTATTTAAAAATTTACTCTTACACCACGGGATGTTTACCTATTTTTATATTAATATAAGCCTTTTTATGGAAATATAACGTAGAAATGCCAAAATACATGTGTTAAAGGAAGATCAAGAATAAGCGATGGTCAATTAAAGACAAAAAATTTTACTCTTCTCTTCAAGTTGTTCTAAGACAAGATAGGTACATGTATCTAAAAGTTTAATCTAGGATGATACAACTTCTTGTCCCTAAAGGTTCAACTAGGATGAGGTGGTTCTTGTTGTGAAAAATAATATTGGACGACTTGATTGTATGCCAAAAAAAGGTATTTTAGGATGAGGTAGTTGCTCGTCCCTAAAGTGTAATCTAGGACAAGTTCGTTGCTTGTCTCTAAAAGGATTTAACGCCCAAAAATTATAAGTTTTCAAAGAAGAAAATTATCTATTTGCGACGAGATATCTAGTCTCTAAAATATATTTTTGCGGCTTTCTCTAATTCCGTCCTTAAAAACATTTACCGACTAGTTAAAGTGACCCCTCCCAATTGACCTTTAGCGAATATGGATGGGTGGCGACCCTCTTTTTCCCATCCTAAAAGACTATTTGGGACCAGAATTAGACTTTCTAGCAATATATATCCATTCCATAGAGGTTGTGTTTCTTGTAGTGATGGTAGCAACAACATTAAGTTATTTTAAACTCGTATCCTCTTAAGATTGTAATTTTTCCAATTATAACACTATTAAGAAAAAGTATAGTTTCTCAAATAATTACACTACTGAGAAAAAAGCAAAATATTTGTGAAATTCTAATTATGCTATCTTGAGAAAACATAGATTCAAGGCATATGGACTTATGACTTAGTTGTGAATAATAAATATGAAACGACTTGTTTAGTCGTTTTGAGCAGCAGACTTCAATTCTGGAAAAACTGGCAGAAGCGACGGACCCCACGACGGACCGTCATGGGCACGACGGACCATCGCAGGGTCTCGTTTCAAAACACTTAGAAAATCTGAAATTGGGTACTGAAAATCGACTCTCTAAACTTCGTAACGAAATGGCAAGACGGACCGTCACAGGTGTGACGGACCGTCACAGAGCCTTCAGTGGAAATCCACTCTCTAGACCTTGCAACGACCTGCAGGACGGACCGTCGTAGACACGACGGGCCGTCGCAGGTTGCGCAATCCCAGCCGGGGTCGGATTTCTTTACACGTTTTAAGGGACGTTTTGGACTATTCCTATTTTAATTATAAAGTTAGTGGGTTAATGTTAATAAGTCTAATTACTTGGGGGTTAAAAGAGGTAACCTTAAGCTAATTAGTGGGTTATTATTGTCTTCTTTTATTCTTAATTATATACTAATTAGGGTAAAAGAAAGAGGGTTTGAATAAAGAAAAATAGAAAGAACAAGAGAGAGAGGGAAAATCGAACGAGGAAGAAAGAAACAAAGCTTGGGAAACTGCTTGCTCGATCACGAATCTTCGGTGGAGGTAGGTTATGGTTTTATGCTTTCATAGTAAACTCTTAATAGAGAATGATATGTATTGGGTAGTATTGCAAACCCTTCTTTGTGCTTAATTGTATGCATGCATGAATGTGATTATATGAATGTGATTATATGATTGTGATGAAATAAGCATGATGAAGCTATTGAATCCCAAATCTTGATAAAAACCTAATCTCTTGTTAATAATGATGCCTTGGTACAAGAGAAGGCTTGATGAATTGATAGAATGAGATTAGGGGATCGGGTGTCACGAACCGACACGTAGATTTAGGGGATCAGATGTCACGAACCGACACGTAGATTTAGGGGATCGGGTGTCACGAACCGACACGTAGATTTAGGGGATCGGGTGTCACGAACCGATACGTAGATTTAGGGGATCGGGTGTCACGAACCGACACGTAGATTTAGGGGAACGGGTGTCACAAACCGACACGTAGATTAAGGGGATCGGGTGTCACGAACCGACACGTAGATTTAGGGGATCGGAGTGTCACGTTCCGACACATAGTAGTAGGGGATCGAAGTGTCAAGTACCGACACAAGAGAAATAAAGATAATGAATCTTGAAAGATGTTGGTATACTCAATCTAATGAACATAATTTCCAAATGAGTATGGTATTGAGGCTTGAGTCCTCATGTGTGAACTTGACGGAAATTGTTAATGATATAGTACTTGTTGTTGCTACATTTTGAGTATCATAGTTGATTTTATGATATTACTTGGTATATATTGATTTCTATTTTGAGTTGGCCGATGATATCTACTCAGTACCCGTGTTTTGTACTGACCCCTACTTTTATGTTTTCTTCTTGTTTATTTGTGGAGTGCAGCAAACGTGCCGTCATCTTCGACTCAACAGTAACTCTAGCCAGTCTTCGTTACTCCGGATATCAGGGTGAGCTAACACTTCTAGCTTGGACTGGATCTTCCTCTTCACGTCTTGATGCCTTGATGTTCCGGCATGGACTAGCTTTTACTTGTTTTTAGCTTTTAGAATACTCTTAGTTTAGTCATTTGATTTTAGATGTTCTTGTGGTGATGACTTCTAGATTTTGGGGAATAATAGATGTTGGATTTTAGAAGTTATTGAATTGGTTTTTATTAATGAGTTAAGTCTTCCGCATTACTTTCTGTTGATATTATATTGAAATGTTAAGGTGTAGATTGGTTGGTTCGCTCACATAGGAGGGTAAGTGTGGGTGCTAGTCGCGGCTCGGATTTGGGTCGTGACAAACTTGGTATCAGAGCATTATATTTGTTGGTGTCATCACACAAGAACAAGTCTAGTAGAGTCTTAAGGAACGGTAGGGGGACGCCTTTACTTTTCTTTGAGAAGCTATAAGACTTTAGGAAAATTCCATTCTTTCATTCTTTCTTTCGTGCTATTACTTGGATCCAATTGGTATCTAGGTGATACAAATTGGTATCTGACCATCTTCACTCTATTTCGCAGATAGTTAGAACTAGAGCAACGACTTCGCCAACACCAACACCGGCAAGACAAGAAACGTCTGAGCCAGCCAATGGGGCTGTGGCTCGAGGGAGAGTAACAGCAAGAGGCCGTGGTAGAGGTCGTGAGAGGACGTCCTCTAGAGGAAGAGGACGAGCACCTAGTCCATCTGATACTAGGGCAGTGACTCCTCCACCGACTGAAGAGGTAGTGAGAGAGGGTGAGGAAGGGGAGAATGAACAAGTGCAAAATGAGGAATTGCCACCCCAACCTACCCCAGAGATGATCAATCAGGTTCTTGCTTTTCTTAGCGGGTTATCTGATCAGGGTCAGGCACCTCCAGTGTTTTCTGCACCAACACCTCCGGTTAAAGAGGTACAACATGCGGCTACTATGGCTCCCCGCATGGATGCCTCATTTGAAATAGGCACGTTTCCTCGTCTGACTACGGGGCCTATAATGACAAATGATCAGCATGAACTTTTCAGTATGTTCTTGATATTGAAACCTCCAGTCTTCAAGGGTGCTGAATTGGAGGATGCTTATGATTTTCTTGTTGTCTGTCACGAGCTACTACACAAGATGGGTATAGTAGAACGGTATGGTGTGGAGTTTGTGACTTATCAGTTTCAAGGGAACGCCAAAATGTGGTGGCGATCACATGTTCAGTGTCAACCGACAGAGGCAACACCTATGACTTGGGCCTCATTCTCTAGCTTGTTTATGGAGAGGTATATTCCCAGAAATTTGAGGGATAGGAAAAGGGATGAGTTCTTGAGCCTAGAGAGAGGTAGGATGTCGGTCAATGCATATGAGGCTAAGTTTCGTGCACTATCCAGATATGCCACCCAACTTTGTTTCAGTCCACAAGAGCGGATTTGTCGTTTTGTGAAGGGGTTGAGGTCAGAGTTGCGGATTTCAGCCTTACAAGTAGTGGCTAGGGCAAAATCCTTCCAAGAAGTGGTAGATTTCGTGGTAGAGGTGGAAGGAGTGAAGCCAGATTAATTCACCATGGCGTCGACATCAATGAGGTTTCGAAAGGGAGGTGAGTTTAATGGTTCTTACTCTAGAGGACAGGGTTCCAGAGGTTACTCAGTTCGACCCATTCAGTCTTCACTACAGACTGTAGTTGGGGGTCCACCTCAGACCGTTCAACACTTCTCTGAGAGACCTATGCTTGACTCTAGATAGTGTTATGGATGTGGCGAGACTGGACATATTAGGAGGAATTGTCCTGAACAAGTTTATAGACCCCCAATAGCTAGAGGTAGAGGTGGTCATGGTAGAGGCAATTATTTTGGAGGACGTGGTGGTCGAGGTAATGGTGGTCACCAAAATGGCCGGGGCGATGGGAAAACTTGAGCCACTACATCACAACATGGTAGGGGCAACGGACAAACAAACGAAAGGGCCCATTGTTATGCTTTCCCTGGGAGATCGGAGGCGGAGACATCTGATGCTGTCATCACAAGTAATCTTCTGGTTTGTGATTGCATGGCTTCTGTATTGTTTGATCCTGGATCAACATTTTCTTATGTATCTTCCTCATTTTCTAATGGTCTAAATTTACATTGTGAATTACTTGATATTCCTATTCGTGTTTCTACTCCGGTGGGTGAGTCTGTGGTAGTTGAAAAGGTATATAGGTCTTGTTTGGTGAACTTTGTGGGGAGCAACACTTATGTAGATTTGGTTATCTTAGAAATGGTTGATTTTGATGTAATTCTTGGTATGACTTGGCTTTTTCTGCAATTTGGGATCTTGGATTGTAATGCTAAAACGGTGACGTTAGCCAAGCCTGGGACAGATCCGTTAGTGTGGGAGGGTGACTACACTTCCAATCCGGTGCGTATCATCTCCTTTCTTCGTGCTAAGGAAATGGTTAGTAAAGGGTGTTTAGCTTTCTTGGCACATCTCAAGGATGACACTACCCAAGTACCTTTGATTGAGTCGGTTTCGGTGGTCCATGAGTTTCTGGATGTGTTCCCTGCAGATCTTTCTGGTATGCCACCAGATAGGGATATTGACTTCTGTATTGATCTTGAACCGGGTACTAGCCCCATTTCTATACCCCCATATAGAATGGCTCCCGCGGAGTTAAGAGAGTTAAAAGCCCAACTTCAAGAGTTGTTAAACAAAGGCTTCATTAGACCAAGTGCATCTCCTTGGGGTGCTCCGGTTTTGTTTGTGAAGAAGAAGGATGGGAGTTTTCGGATGTGCATAGACTACCGGCGGTTGAACAAGGTAACCATAAAGAACAAGTATCCTCTTTCTCGCATTGATGACTTGTTCGATCAGCTACAAGGTGCTTGTATATTCTCTAAGATTGACTTGAGATCCGGTTATCATCAATTGAAAATACGGGCAATGGATGTGCCAAAGACTGCTTTTAGAACCAGGTATGGGCATTACGAATTTGTAGTGATGTCTTTTGGTCTTACGAATGCCCCTGCTGCGTTCATGAGTTTGATGAACGGGATTTTTAAGACATATTTGGATCTCTTTGTGATCGTATTTATTGATGACATACTGATATACTCTAAAAGTAAGGAGGAACATGAGGAGCATTTGGGAATGGTATTGAAAAGGTTGAGGGAGAAAAAGCTTTATGCCAAGTTCTCTAAGTGTGAGTTTTGGCTAGATGCAGTGTCCTTCTTGGGGCACGTGGTTTCTAAGGATGGAGTGATGGTGGATCCTTCTAAGATTGAAACAGTGAAGAATTGGGTAAGACCTACTAATGTGTCAGAAATAAGGAGTTTTGTTGGGTTAGCTAGCTACTACCGCCGATTTGTCAAGGGATTCTCTTCCATTGCTTCCCAATTGACGAACTTGACTAAGCAGAATGTTCCATTTGTATGGTCGGATGAGTGTGAGGAAAGCTTTCAGAAGCTCAAGACTCTGTTGACTACTGCACCAATTCTCACCTTGCCAGTGGAAGGTAAGAATTTCATTCTCTATTGTGATGCATCCTATTCGGGTTTGGGTGCAGTGCTAATGCAAGAGAAGAATGTGATTGCTTATGCTTCAAGACAATTAAAAGTGCATGAACGTAACTACCCAACTCATGATTTGGAATTGGCCACGGTAGTGTTTGCACTAAAGCAATGGAGACACTATTTATATGGGGTTAAGTGTGAGGTCTACACGGATTATCGTAGCCTTCAGTATGTCTTTACTCAGAAAGATTTGAACTTGAGGCAGAGGAGATGGATGGAACTACTGAAGGACTACGACATCACTATTTTGTATCATCTGGGGAAGGCGAATGTTGTAGCGGATGCTTTAAGTAGAAAGGCGGGAAGCATGGGAAGTCTAGCTCACTTGCAAGCTTCTAGACGCCCTTTGGCTAGAGAAGTTCAGACTCTGGCTAACAACCTTATGAGGTTAGAAGTAAATGAGAAGGGAGGATTGTTGGCTTGTGAGGAGGCAAGATCTTCTTTTTTTTACAAGATTAAGGGAAAACAGTTCGATGATGAGAAACTAAGCAGAATCCAAGATAAGGTGTTGCGAGGAGAGGCTAAGGAAGCAACAATCGATGAGGAAGGTGTTTTGAGGATTAAGGGAAGGGTATGTGTACCCCGAGTTGATGATTTGATCAACACTATTCTGACAGAGGCTCATAGTTCAAGGTATTCTATACATCCGGGTGCAACCAAGATGTACCGTGACCTAAAGCAACACTTTTGGTGGAGTAGAATGAAGCATGATATTGTTGACTTTATTGCCAAATGTCCAAACTGTCAACAAGTAAAGTATGAACACCAAAGGCCCGGAGGAACACTTCAGAGAATGCCCATTCCTGAATGGAAGTGGGAAAGGATTGCAATGGATTTCGTAATTGGTCTTCCAAAGACAATGAGTAAGTATGACTCTATTTGGGTGATTGTTGATAGGTTAACTAAATCTGCTCATTTCATTCCGGTCAAGGTGACTTACAATGCAGAGAAGTTATCCAAACTTTACATCTCGGAAGTGGTGCCATTGCATAGGGTTCCACTCTCCATTATATCAGATAGAGGTACGCAGTTTACTTCTAAGTTTTGGAAAACACTGCATGCAGAATTGGGTACTAGGTTGGACCTTAGTACTGCGTTCCATCCTCAGACCGATGGTCAGTCAGAGAGAACGATTCAAGTGTCGGAGGATGTGCTTCGTGCATGTGTGATAGAGTTTGGTGGCCACTGGGATAGCTTCTTACCCTTAGCGGAATTTTCATACAATAATAGCTATCACTCAAGCATTGATATGGCTCCATTTGAAGCATTGTATGGTAGGAGATGTAGGTCCCCCATTGGTTGGTTTGATGCATTTGAGGTTAGACCTTGGGGTACTGATCTTTTGCGGGATTTGATAGAGAAAGTGAAATCTATTCAAGAAAAGCTTCTAGAGGCGCAAAGTAGGCAAAAAGAATATGCAGATCGAAAGGTTAGAGACTTAGTGTTCATGGAGGGTGAACAAGTCTTGTTGAAAGTTTCGCCAATGAAAGGGTTGATGCGGTTTGGTAAAAGAGGTAAACTTAGCCCGAGGTATATTGGTCCATTTGAAGTACTTAAGCGAGTAGGGGAGGTGGCCTATGAGTTAGCCTTGCCTCCAGGGCTGTCCGGAGTGCATCCGGTATTCCATGTGTCTATGTTGAAAAGATACCATGGGGATGAAAACTACATTATCCGTTGGGATTCAGTTTTGCTTGATGAGAATTTGTCTTATGAGGAGGAACCTGTTGCCATTCTAGATAGAGAAATTCGCAAGTTGAGATCAAGGGAGATTGCATCCATCAAGGTGCAATGGAAGAATCGGCCGGTTGAAGAAGCAACTTGGGAGAAGGAGGTCGATACGCGAGAAAGATACCCACACCTGTTTACAGATTCAGATACTCCTTTTCGCCCTTGTTTTCCTTTTTGTAATCGTTCGGGGACGAACGATGGGTAAATTGGTATCTATTGTAACGACCTGTTTAGTCGTTTTGAGCAGCAGACTTCAATTCTGGAAAAACTGGCAGAAGCGACGGACCGCACGACGGACCGTCATGGGCACGACGGATCGTCGCAGGGTCTCGTTTCAAAACACTTAGAAAATCTGAAATTTGGTACTGAAAATCGACTCTCTGAACTTCGTAATGAAATGGCACGACGGACCATCACAGAGCCTTCAGTGGAAATCCACTCTCTGGACCATGCGACGACCTGCAGGACGGACCGTCGCAGGCACGACGGGCCGTCGCAGGCACGACGGGCCGTCGCAGGCACGACGGGCCGTCGCAGGTTTTGCAATCCCAGTCGGGGTTGAATTTCTTTACACGTTTTAAGGGACGTTTTGGACTATTCCTATTTTAATTATAAAGTTAGTGGGTTAATGCTAATAAGTCTAATTACTTTGGGGTTAAAAGAGGTAACCTTAAGCTAATTAGTGGGTTATTATTGTCATCTTTTATTCATAATTATATATTAATTAGGGTAAAAGAAAGAGGGTTTGAATAAAGAAAAATAGAAAGAACAAGAGAGAGAGGGAGAATCGAACGAGGAAGAGAGAAACAAAGCTTGGGAAACTGCTTGCTCCATCACGAATCTTCGGTGGAGGTAGGTTATAGTTTTATGCTTACATAGTAAACTCTTAATAGAGAATGATATGTATTGGGTAGTATTGGAAACCCTTCTATGTGCTTAATTGTATGCATGCATGAATATGATTATATGAATGTGATTATATGATTGTGATGAAATAAGCATGATGAAGCTATTGAATCCCAAATCTTGATAAAAACCTAATATCTTGTTAATATTGATGCCTTGGTATAAGAGAAGGCTTGATGAATTGATAGAATGAGATTAGGGGATCGGGTGTCACGAACCAACACGTAGATTTAGGGGATCGGGTGTCACGAACTGACACGTAGATTTAGGGGATCGAGTGTCACGAATCGACACATAGATTTAGGGGATCGGGTGTCACGAACCGACACGTAGAATTAGGGGATCGGGTGTCACGAACCGACACGTAGATTTAGGGGAACGGGTGTCACGAACTGACACGTAGATTTAGGGGATCGGGTGTCACGAACCGACACGTAGATTTAGGGGATCGGAGTGTCACGTTCCGACACATAGTAGTAGGGGATCGGAGTGTCACGTACCAACACAAGAGAAATAAAGATAATGAATCTTGAAAGATGTTGATATACTCAATCTAATGAACATAATTTCCAAATGAGTATGGTATTGAGGCTTGAGTCCTCATGTGTGAACTTGACGGAAATTGTTAATGATATAGTACTTGTTGTTGCTACATGTTGAGTATCATAGTTGATTTTATGATATTACTTGGTATATATTGATTTCTATTTTGAGTTGGCCGATGAAATCTACTCAGTACCCATGTTTTATACTGACCCCTACTTTTATGTTTTCTACTTGTTTATTTGTGGAGTGCAGCAAACGTGCCGTCATCTTCGACTCAATAGTAACTCTAGCCAGTCTTCGTTAGTCAAGATATCATGGTGAGCTAACACTTCTAGCTTGGACTGGATCTTCCTCTTCACGTCTTGATGCCTTGATGTTACGACATGAACTAGCTTTTACTTGTTTTTAGCTTTTAGAATACTCTTAGTTTAGTCATTTGATTTTAGATGTTCTTGTGGTGATGACATCCAGATTTTGGGGAATAATAGATGTTGGATTTTAGAAGTTATTGAATTGGTTTTTATTAATGAGTTAAGTCTTCTACATTACTTTCTGTTGATATTATATTGAAATGTTAAGGTGTAGATTGGTTGGTTCGCTCACATAGGAGGGTAAGTGTGGGTGCCAGTCGCGGCCCAGATTTGGGTCGTGACAAAATATCACCTTGTTCAATTATCAAAAAAACTTTTCATTATAGGAATTCGATTTCTCATTGATTTCTCGATGGCTTTAGGCTAATTATGGGCTTGAATATGAATATTAGAATTAACAAAATAATTTTATTTCACATGATTTTGGTGTTATTATTAATATCTTATACTAAAATTAAAATTTCATGATGTATTTTTTTGTTCTCTTTCACTAAAATATATTTTTTTGTTATTTTTTATATACTTTTATACCACTAGACAGTGTCATGCGGGCATTTATTATTAGTATAATTAAAAGAAAACCTCAACAGAGATAAGTACAAGCAAGAGGGGCTAGACCTTACCTTACCCATTCTAATGAGGTACAATACCTCTACTAATTAACCCGCATGAGGAAAATAAGAGCTCGAGAGAACTATGTATTCTATGATCATCACAAAGTTTATAATACACTCAATGATGATATTACAAATAAGGATGCTCAAGTTGTACGAAATTATAAAATCCATAACAAGATTGAGTAATTCAACACAAACTTCATTTTACAAAAGTATGAACTAATAAAGATAGATTGCCCATCTAAAGAAATATGAAGTGTTTTCCTCTTTTCTTCCTCTTCAAATTTGTTTAACATTTTTTGATAGTTCATCAAAATCATCTTAGATTTATTGGATCTCGTTAAAGTTGTTGGCATTATCATATGATTCTTCTTTACAAATAGCATCGATAGGTGCCTTGGACCAAACTCCTCAGTCATCTTACCATCCCATCATTTTTTTTCTTCCATGCTTCTTTTTATTGTTGCATTGTTGACTAGGAGAAATATTTGCATCCCTAGGTGCATTTAAGAAGCAATAGTTCAACATATCCTCTTCTTCACTTTCCTAAAGGTGTCCTCATCTTGTTGGCTAGCAAATCTATTTGTGGACAAAGAACTACTACCAAAATCTTGTAGTTGTTTGTTTGTGTTAATAGGCGTAAAAGAATACATCTTTTTAATATTAGAACTCACCAACGTATCAAGAAGCTCTTTGTCACCAACTTAAACTTCTTGAACATTAGTACCGGTTAAAACCAATTTTCTCCCAATATGTAATGGGGATAAATCACTGGTAATGCCACTACCTATAGGAACAAATATTGGTGCTTCAAGGCTCAATTTTCTATGAGTTGTTACACGGTCATACTTTTCTTCCATATGGTTGGTCCATCGACTCTCACTTGTAACACCTTTATGCCCCCTAAAATTATTTGTCTAAGTAACTTGAGAGATTGAAACAATCGGTAGGATATGAGAGTTAACCGCATTAAACTTAGGAGCAAGATGAGGCTTAATTTAAAGAGGCTCCTAGAGAACCAATTTGATCTCCAACATCAACGGTTACCCCTGCTTTATCAACTATATTAAATTGTCCAAATTATTTTATTTGTGACACAAAAGGTGTTGTGTTAATGTCTACATCTTAAGTAAATAGTTTTCAAGGAGTGACTTGCGACGGAACCAACAAAAGCCTTTGAATTTGTTGTCTTTTGTTGATGTCCAATCTTATCATTTGTTGTATCTACAGGTTCACTCGCTACCCTCGCGACCCTTCTATTTGCATTCGGACCAAGGTGATATTCACGTGAAATTACACATGTATCACCTTCTTTATATCCTTGGTCCTTATCTGAAGTTTTCTTAGCACCACCAAAACATTCTCTATGGATGTTTAACGACTGAAACTCTGGTCCACGCACCAAAAGGCCCTCCTAAACCATTTTTCCAGGCACCAAAAGTTCCTCCTGCACTAACCTTTGCCCAACTAATACTAGCATTGTATTGCCACTATTTTCAGTAGTTAGGTGCTGCATAGAATTTATATTCGGTGTTCTGTTCACATAACATGCATTATCTGTATCATTACAGACTTTAGTTTCTTTTTTTTTTAATTCAAGAAGTCTGGTGCATCACCCTGCAATTGTTCCACATTATTTTTTTTTCACCTTTTCTGCCCGATCTCATCATAATTACTCTCTCACTTCTTTTTTTTGGATCAGTAGTCGCCAATCAACATCTTCATGACCTTTGTGCTTACAATAGGTACAATACAAAGGAAGATTATCAAACAAAATCTGTTGATAGTGTTCAACGAGCTTACCAGATTGTTCATCCAAAAAGTGCATCCTTACTCGTTTTGGATGTTTTCCCATAAGATCAAGAATGACCTTAACTCTAGCGGTTCTAGGTCTTTTCCTATCTTCACTGGCTTTACCTAGCTACTAGCTTAGCAATAGCCGATGCAATGGATAACAAAGGTCTTTGAGCGAAAAGATTTTACGGCAAATCTTGTAGCGAAACCCACGCCAAAGGGTTAAAGTTTTGTGTCCATGAAAAGTTACAGAACAGATGTTGCTACCCATTAAATTGAAGATCAACAACATGTTTTGAATGAACAAAGCAAAAATCTTCATAAAGATCACAACGAATTACAAGATGTCGTGCTGCAAGCGAGCCACTTAAACAGCGTCCTTTGATGACCAATTTTTTTGAAATTAATTTTGTCAGTTCATGTAAGCTAGGTGCACCATAGGAAAGCTTCATTATTAGGGATTGATTAATTCCATCTTCAACGGCATCTCATATAATTACTTTAAAGTAATACGGACAGTTGGTTCCCTATGTATTAGTTAAAATAGGTTTCAAGATTGTTTTGGTCAGTCTTGAAGGACTATAGTTCATAAGAGATGCATAGGTCTTTGTTAAGGTTTGCCTCTCCCAAAGTTTGTGACTAGGGAGAGGAAGGTGACGCCATGAAGGGCTTCTATGTCGCCTTTCACCAAAATATTGAAATTAAGTGTGTATGTCACAAAATTAATATTTTCAGCTACTTGTAGCACAAATGTTTGGGATCAAATATCCCAAAGAATGTTAATTGTAATACTAGTATTATTTGTAATAGAGTTGAAATGACTCCTTTAGTGTTGAAGAAAGTTTCAAGTATTATCGATTGATTTATAATGATACGATAAACACATGTCATTCATTTAGTGTTTTGATGTAAGCACTAAATATTATAATTTTCTACTACAAGGAGTATAACATCAGTAATTTAAACTTCTATGTTTTTTTAAAATTCTATGCAAAAATACCTTATATAAATTTGATTTAACCTAAACTAGACATTTTTACATCAAGAGTTGCAAATTAAAGAAATCAAAGCAAATTCAATCTACAAATTATGTATCTTTTCTTTTATTGTTAGAGTTTTTACATGTCAGTTGAAGAAGGTTAGTAACATTTGTTTGTTGTTCGTGTAGCATATACCCTGACCTTACCAACGATGTTCTTGTTTATTTTCTATAGATTATGATGCCTCCAGATGAACAAAGACTACATTTACCTTCTCCTAATCAACTAAGCAACCTTGCCACTAATTGAATCGAAGACATTCTAAATAGGTTGTCTTTTCGTGATGTCGTAAAACTAGTACACTTTCTATGGATTGGCAATATTCTTTCCGTAAAATTGATGAGGTAAAATTTTGATCAAACAGTCTGGGAAATACCAGAGGACTTGACATATCTTACCATTGGATTTATTTCCATTCTCAATTGTTTCTTCAGGTTTCATATAGGAACAACATTGAAAGTTATCGATGACATTGCTATTCTAAAAGTATGTCGTAATGTTGATCGTTTGATACATTTGCTCGACACAAATTTCATTCAACATTTCGTCATTAGACTTCCATTTACTTATCCACAATACAAGATCCCTTAATTCTTTTTTTATTGTTCAGCGCTGAAGAATTTGTATCTCATGGGATGTGAAATACATCTTCTATGCTTCTTTCAGGGATTTATTTATTTGATTAACCTGAAAAAAATTAAAATTTGTAAAATTATCTTCTGATACGTTTGAATGTTTGATCTCTAATTGCCCGTTGCTTGAGGATTTGATGCTAAAAGACATGGACAATCCGTACCTTGTAAGTATTAATGCTCCTAAGCTAAGGTCATTTGTCTTTCGCGGTGGTTATATACAGTTTATATATCTAGAAAATGTTCCTCTTCTTTCCGATGTTCTGTATGAGCCTAAAGGATTAATTCTAGAGGAAACAAAAAAAATTTAAATTTTTTTTCGTCTATTCTTGCTCTTGAGTATATCAGCTGGGATAATTTTGAAATAATGTTCATTCATTTTACTTATATTTCCATGGATGTACTTTTCTTTCTGGCATCCTGATTTTTATTATTTTATTCGTATGTCGATATTGGATCAACTTAATTTATACCAAATACCTATTAATATATTTCATTACTCTTGGACTGTTTTTTGAGCTTTCCTTTGCTCTTTGCATGGTAGGGAGCTCTCCAAGTTTCGAGGAAATTGTAATTCAGGTTGTCACTAATGATTATTTTCTCTCTGTCTTTACCATAAATGAATTTGATGGGTTTTTTTTGATTTTTTAGGGGTGTATCCTTAATGATGGGGATTATTTCCAACTTGTTCCCCAGGAGGTTGTTTGAGATTCATGCAAGATTCTTGGACATCACATTTAATCATCTGAGGACAATTAAGTTTTATGATGTACTATAAGAAGAGGGTGAAATGCAGTTTATCAAGGTTTTATTGGTAAGTTCTCCACCACTTATCAAATGGAAATTGAGCCTAGCCAAATGGAACCTAACAAATCTCTCAAAGTACTCCGGAGATAAAAGTTTTTAACGGGAATCATCTAACCAAGAAGTTGTGCATATTGTTTATTAGTATCGTTATCACAGTCCTTCTTAATTTTTGGCTAAAATGCTTTGGAAATGCAAACAGAAACGAGACATTTGGTTGATGGAGTAGTAAAGCTGTGTTTTGCCTTTGTATTAAGGTAATATAAAGATTTTATCAACTTGAAAATATAGAATGGTGAACCTGGATGAATATTTTGAGTACTTTGTTAGGGAACAAAGATGGTTTTTTACATTTCATGCTTGTTCTGAAATAATCTATGATTGAGTGCTGGAGACTTGAAACATTGAGTGGAAACTTACTTTTTAAATACTAGAATTTTCTTTCCTTTTAAGGGATTAGTCGAAGTTAGATTTCGAAGTATTTATGTCGAAAATGATCCTTCCTTATCTGTGAAGAAGAAACTAGAAGAAGCATCATTCAATTTGGGTTTCTTGAGTTGATGTTTATTTTTAAGTAATGTTGTGTGTTAAATTTTCGTAGGAGAGCTTGTAGTATTGAATAGGAACTTACTTTTGTGTGGTTGGTTGGAATTTCTTGTGTCCTAATTGATATGTTGGACATGATTCTTCCTCATCCGTGACAAAAAAACTCGAAGAGGAATCACAGTATTGTGTCAATAAAATATATCAAAAAATCAAAATTAGAACATAGCTTTAGACTACTAATGTCGAGGGTAACTTTCAATGTTATTCTTATATGAAACCAGAGGAAACAATTGAGAATAGGAATAAATCGAATGGTAGGGGATGTGAATTACTCTACTGTTTCCCTGACTGTTTGATTAAATTCCTCATGTGGAATTCTATGACAAGTATATAGCCAATTTATAGAAATTTTACATGTTCTTACAACATTTCAAAAAAACAACCCATTTAGAATATCATCGATTAAAAGAATACAAAGCTTTCTATGTCAACCAAAAGAATGTAAACTTAGTCTTTTTTTCATCTATAGGTATGATAATCCGTAGAAATTAAACAAGAATAGAATTGGTACGGCCAAAGTAAACGCTACACGAACAACAAACAAGTATGTCACAACTCTAACAATAAAGAAAAGGTTAATAATATGTAGATGACAGTTGCATTGATTTCTTTAATTTGCAACTCTTGATATAAAATCGTCTGGCTTAGGTAAAATAAGACACATATAGAGTATTTTTCGTATAGAATTTGAAGAGAACATAGAAGTTTAAATTAGTATTGTTATACTGATTGTACTAGAAATTTACAGTATTAAGTGCTTAGATCAAAATTTTGTATGAATGACATGTGTTTATTGCAACATTATAAATCAATATATAACACTTGATATTCATTCAACACTAAAGGATTCATTTGGTAGTATATAAAAATAGTATTTGAATTTCATTTTAGACAAAAGTTTTACTATAAATTTAACTCTTGCAAAACTAATACTACTATTTCAATAAACCTTTTTTGGGATATATGACCCCAAATATTTGTTCTACAAGAAGAATGTTTATGTATCCGTATTGATGGGGATTATTTCGAACATGTTCCCCAGGAGGTTGTTGATGAGATTCCTACAAGTTTCTTGGATATCACATTTAATCACATGAGGACATTTAAGTTGTATGATGTACTATTAGAAGACAATTAAATGAAACTTCTTTATAAGCATTTCTTGCTTATTAAGGAATTACTCCATGTTAGACCGAGAAGTGTGATGGTCGTGCTCCTTCCACATTTGTGAAGATGCAACTCGAAGAAGCATCACCTCATTTTGGGATTCTTGAGTTGATGTTTATTCCAAAGTTATGTTGTGTTTTAAATTTCCTTCAATAAGTTTGATGTATGAAGTGGAAACTTACTTTTTGTCTTGCTAGTAGAAATTTCTTGTCTATTAAGGAATTAGTCCATGTTTGACCGAGAAGTATATGTGTTGGACATGATGCTTCCTTATATGTGAAGAAGAAACTCGAGAAGCATCACCCAATTTAGGATTCGTGAGTTGATGTTTGTTTCAAAGTGATGTTCTGTTGTGAATTCTCTTGGGCGAGACTGAAGTATTCAATGGAACCTTCTTTTTGTACAGTTTGTGTTAGACCTAGGAGTATATATGGACATGGTCCTTCCTCATATGTGAATAAGAAACTAGAAGAAGCATCACCCAATTTGGAATTCTTGAGTTGATATATATTTTGAAGTTATATTGTGTGTTAAATTCCATTGTACATGTTCTTAGCATTGAGTGGAAACTTACTTTTTGTATAGTTAGTCGGAATTTCTTGTTTTCTTAAGGGATTTGTCTAAGTTATAACGAAAAGTGTATATATTGGACATGATCCTTCCTCATCTGTGAGGAAGAAACTTGAAGATCATGTCCAACATATCTATACTTATCGGTCTAAGTTAATAATACCTTAGCAAACACGAAATTCCTACTAACCATACAAAAACTAAGTTTCCATAAATAATTCAAGCTCTTCTAATATAATTTAACACATAACATAACTTCAAAGTCAACTCAACAATCAAAAATTGTGTGATGCTTCTTCGTAAGGAAGCAACATGTCCAACATACATTCGTTCTAACTTGGACTAATCTCTTAACAAGAAAGAAATCTCTACTAACAAGACAAAAAGTAAGTTTCCACCCAATGTTTGAACCTCGCAGCTCAATGTTTCAACATCGCCTAAGGCAATTCAACATATAACTTCGAAATAAACATTAACTCACAAATCCCAAATTGGGTGATGCTTCTCGAATTTCTTTTTCAGAAATGAGACAGGATCATCTCCAACATATATATATCTTGGTCTAACATAGAGTTTGCAGAAAGATTAAAATTTAAAGATGCAGTTTAATCTTGAAAATAATTGTTCGTGGAAAGACTAACTGGAGGTTAAAATTTGAAAATAAAATTTTATTAATGTTTTGCTTGTCTTGAAATTATTTTTACAATGTGTTGGTTTTTTTACATATAGTTCAACATTTGTCTTGGAGAAACTCTATGCTTGGATTCTCAGAGAAGGAAAAAGAGAGGTGAATTTTTTTCCACATTCATAATTTCAATGTATTCTAAAATCCCTACTAACATTTTTATTTTCCTTATCCAATGAAAAATAAATTTATATAATATACTGTTCCTTTTCAAATTTTTTCAGTAATGTGTTGTTTTTTATTGCACGTAGATTACCATTGGCAAGGATTTTCTACTTGCCTACTTTCTTGGACAATCCGAGAAAACGGAAAATTTTTTTTACTCACTCACGCGCGCGCACACACACAACCTCGCAGGCACACAGACGCACGCTCTGGCAATCTGTTTATATATAAAGATTTTACATAAAAAGAATATAAAATTAAATGGCATATTTTTAACCAAATGCAATACATTGACTTTGTAAATACTTCTAGACAATGAAAATATCCTTCAACTAATCTTTGTGTTAATTGTATTAATATGGCTTTATTGAGGCTCGGATAATTGTATAGACGTTATGCCTATGACTTTTTTGTATGAAGGAACACTACTAGTCTCGATGACTCTATTGATATGGGTTGTATTAATCAAATGTTATTTATTTTTAATCGGTTTTTGTTTCACTGTTAAATTAAGTAAACAGAATTTTGATTTTCAACTTATTTATCATATGTATTGACAGTAAATATTCTAAAATTTCTAGAAAGTTCAAAATTGAAAAGCAACGCAGGTCAAAAAAAAAAAATCAGCATACCATTAAAAAGGAAAAATTCCAGCAATAGACTTTCGTCTGCACACCACATAACATCTGTATTCATCCTTCTATTTTTTTCTTCCACCCACAAAAAATATTGAAGTTGAGGTTCACTTTTGGTTTCGAGTTCATGGTTTCTTATTTGGATTATTTCCTTTTTGTGAATTGATTTTGCAAGAGGTATCGTTTTATTCTTATTGTATAAATTTAATTTTTATGAATATATAATACTTGATTTCAATGATATAAAGTTGTTCGAATTTTGTGTGTGTTTAATCACATTGCTCTTAAATTTTGTGTAATATGCTACTATCAATTATGTGTCTTTTATATTCAACTAAATGCCTGAAAGAATTAATGAATTATTGTAATAGTTTGTTTAGTCAAATTTACCTATAACCTAAAACAAATTTATTTTAGATAATTAAGAGATGAAGGGTTACATTTTTTGACGTCTTTTATCATAACTTATTAGAATACTAAAAATATAAATGCATCTATATCGACTTTGAATATAATATAATTAACTATTTCTTCAAGATTTTTAGTCTTTATTATATAAATATGGTTATAAATATAAAGAGTAGAGGTAGATTATAACCCTAATAATACACTTGCACTTTCTAGTAATAGGTAAACTATAAAAATATATGATCCGTTTCAAAAGTCAGTTTAATTAAGAATGTGGTTAAATATCTTTTTTGGAAACACTAAAATAAACTCAAGGATGCGGTTATGCACCTTGGCCAAATTCAAGGACGCGGTTACGCACCTTGGACAATAATATAATTAAATTTTTTTAATTTAAAGTAGAGATTTATGCAAAAATAAATTATTAGGTGTAGTATAATAAAGACAGTTATGTCTCTAAATATCAAGATCGAGAATGCAGTTATACATCCGGTTGAGACCAAAATAAAAAGTTCAAGAATATAAATATGAGCAAAACTGTATCATATAAAATATATCCAAGAAAAAAATAGTTAAAAAAAGTTTAAGTCAATAAAAGTGACCGTACTAGAACCATGGGACTCGAGGGATGCCTAACACCTTCCCCTCGGTCAATAGAATTCCTTATTGGAATTTCTTGTTCGTAAGCCATAATTAATAGTCATATCCTATTGGTAAGGGATTAAACCAAAGGTTACTTGGAACACCATAACTTAATTCCAAGTGGCGACTCTGAAAAATTAAAAATAATCCCTAAATCAATACCGTCACTTAAATTGGAAAAATTCTTCCGCTCTGCGCGTAAAAAAGGGGTGTGACATTTACTATCCATCAATTCATCTTTATGTTGATTTTATTAACCAGGGTTTGTGGTGGCTCAGAAAATAATATGAAAACTACACTTTTGACTATTTGATACAATGGAATGGATGCATCTTTCCATGTCTCTAGTGACAAGATTTTGTCAATCAAATATCATCGATTTTTAATTTATTTCTCACTTTTTGATTGGTTTCATATAATTGTAATTTCTAAATATTTGTTGTGAATGTAGGCAAAAGATATTCCAAAATTTGCTGAAAGGTCAAAAATAAAGAATGAATTTTCATCAAACTATGGAGGTTAAACATTTATTATTTTCTTATCCTATGAAAATTAAATTTATATAGTATATTGTTCGTTTTCAAATTATTTCAGTAATTTGTTGTTTTTTATTGCACGTAGATTCTCTATAAAAACCGAAAACATTGTAAATTTGTTTTCACACACATCCACGCGCGCACCCACACCCTCACCCACGTGCGCACACACACGCACGCAGGCTGACGCGTACGCACACGCACACACTCTCTATATATACATACATACATACATACATATATATATATATATATATATATATATATATATATATATGTAAAGATATTACGTAAAGAGAATATAAAATTAAAATAAATATTTTTAAGCAAATGCAATACATTGACTTTGTAAATACTTGTAGACAATGAAAATATCCATCAACTAATCTTGTGTTGATTGTGTTAATGAGACTTTATTGTGGCTCGAAAAATGGCATAAACGTTATGCCTATGACCTTTTTCAATGAAGAAAACACTACTAGTCTTGATGACTCTATTGATAAGGTTTGTATTAATCAAAAGTTATTCATTTCTAATCGGTTTTTGTTTCACTTTTAAATTAGTAAAACAGAAATGGGATTTTCAAATTATTTATCATATGCGTAGCAGTAAATATTCTAGCGTTTATAGAAAGTTTAAAATTTAGTGATGCATGTCTATCAGGAAAAAAGATCTGCGTGGAAACATTAAGCAAAGGTTAAACAATTTTCTTTTCCTTCTCATTTGAAAAATTAAATTTGAATCATATTTTGCTCATCTTGAAATTATTTTTACAATGTATTGGTTTTGTTACATATAGCTCAACATTTGGCTTGGAGAAACTCTATTCTTCGATCATCGGAGAAGGGAAAAGAGAAGTGAATGCTTTTCAACTTTCGAAATTTTTATGTATTCTAATATCCCTAGTAACATTTTTTTCCAACATAACATTTTTTTATGTCCGAATGCCTACTTAAATACTCAATTACTTTACTATCCATCGATTCATCTTTATGTTGATTTTATTAACAAGGTTTTTGGTGGCTCAGAAAATAACATGAAAATTGCACTTTTGACTATTTGGTACAATGGAATAGATGCATCTTACCATGTTTTAGTGACAAGTTTTTTATCAATCAAATATCATCGATTTTTAATTTATTTTCTCATTTTTTATTTGGTACATATGATCGTAATTTCTTAATTTTTGTTTTGATAGGTAAATATATTCTAAAATTTAGTAAAAGGTCAAAAAAAGAATGAATTTTCATCAAACTCTGGAGGTTAAACTTTTTTATTTTCCTTATCCTATGAAAATATATTTATATAATATATTGTTCATTTTCAAATGATTTCAGTAATGTATTGTTTTTTGTTGAACTTAGATTATAGGAGAAGCCTAAAACAAAGTAAATTTGTTTTCACACAGACCCGCGCGCGCATATCCACCCCACACCCACACCCACGCGCTCAACTGCGATCAAACTTATATGTGAAACGATACCTTTTAACAATTGGAAACAAACAATATTTACTCCCCTTTCAAAAAGGTACTGAATCTTTTATATTTAATTTATACAGAATTGTAAATTTGCACATTTTAAACTTTAATTGATACATCATTATGAATTGCTTATTCCAAACTTTCTTGCTCATTTACTTCGAACCGGGAACTTTGATGCACACGGTAATCTGGAAGAATCAAATTAACATGCTCCAAGATAAGTTGAGCAAAGTTGTGCAATCATTATCATAAACTTAAGAGTTTCAGAAATAACTGGTGAATAAAGATTAGTATATTCGAACTTTAAAATTACATTTTTGCGGATAACTTCCATCCAAAAACTACAGGATGATATTGTTCAAATCCCAGCAAATGGTATCCAATCAGTGATTATTCTCTTTGGGGTCAACAACATCATCGTCCTATTAGGCACATCAATTATTGCGATTTATGTTACACATGTTCTCCAATGTATACAATAAATAATTTTCCTCCTTAACTTGTCGATATGGTTGGATTCTTATATGCAATTGGTGAATCTAGATAATATCAGCTCAAAGTGGAGGAAACGCGACATACACGTTCTTAATGACTTGTAATATTCTTATATCATCTACATTACATTCAAATTCATTCATCCCAAAGAAGGAGCATATGATTCTCTTTTAGAGAGGATATGACTATAAAATCAAGAATAATTTTGTGGGAGTATCATGGAAAATTATTTTACCCTACTTATATCTCATCCACATCAGACCATTCATTGTGATCGTCACTGCAACAACTCTAAAGAATTAAGAGGTAACTAGTTCTTTTCAACATACTGGAAACATTTAATAGTCACGTACATAGGACATTCTGACATATAGGTTTAGTTTTTTTTCAATATAGGTGAACTGACTTTTGCCACCATCATAGCAAGCAAAATATGTGTTATCTTAAAATGGACAACATCACCTCATTGGCTCATAAGTTCTCAAAGAAGCCTGTTGATGTCCAAACTATTAAGAGTAAAAATGCAAGTAATGTTTCCATTTCAGAAGCTATGTTTGAAAATCGAATGACTATTTTCGAGTTAGTAGATTCTGACTAGAGTACCGACATAGAGGTAAGTACTATAATAAACACTTCACACCATAAGCACAAGGCATTTAATTGACATTTTACTTTGATATATATATATATAAATCCTTCATTTTTAAATATGGTAGGTAAGCAAGCAAGTAACATTGTAGCCACAACTTACATTCAAAGGAACACTAGCGATGTTTTACGCATACACGGGTTTAAAATACACATTAAGGTCATGGACAATGGTGGAAAGACTGCTTTGATCTTGTTTTATGGGGTTGCAGAGAAATTATTCTTGACACTTCTGCTAACAAGATGGTTAACCGATTGTCCAAAATTGAGACTGATATACCGTCCCTGATTTGCAGTCTATGTGGGATGGACTTGTTCTTCAAATTAAAATTGAGCTATTTCAATTTGAAAGAGGGTTCGGAACACTATACAGTCACAAAAGTTTATGTGCCGGATGAAGAATTAGAATGCAGCACCCCATAAACAAACACAAAAAGGTAAAATGCTACAAATTTATTAAGCTTCTAATATATATTCTCTTGATAGGTACATCATTCATCTTCTGGGAAATCTTTATAACATACATCATACTTAATTATATCATTTTACATAAAGGTAAATGAAAAAGTGAAAGATTTACTTGAACCAATAGACTATAAGGAGGAGGATAAAACACAGAATACTCAAAAGAAGTTCCGAGTGGAGGGGAGGCTTCCATTTCAAACAGAAGCGTTTATTCGAGAATGTCTAAGAAGAGAAAAAGCTTATTCATAGACGAGTTCCAGAGACACCATAAAACGACAAGGTAGAGGCTTTTTCTATGCTAGGAACATTAATCTTATTAGTTTGATCAAGTAGTTTCTATTTTGTTTGTTGCGAAAATTTACATTTCCAACAATGGCTAATTTGTATATCATGTGGTGTTGATGTCTGTTATTGTAGGGTATTCAGTTTTATCTATTGCCAAAAAAAATCCGTTACTATGAATATACATGTCGATAAAAGTTCTGTTGTTTATGTGCAATATATGTCGATCCACATTTTTGCTCTTAAAGTTATATGCTACCTACCCCTGCTCTCACAATGATCGAATAACTTATTCAAGCAATGACATTTTAAAAATCTAAAACAACAAAACTATTATACCGCAACATTAAATAGGTGTAACTGAAAATATCAATTTTTAACAATTATTTGACTCCACTAAAACAACAAAAAAATTCAATTTTACAGGAGCACATAGTTTATGGTGACACTACCTCCCTGTGGCACATAGCAAAAGATATCAACAAACTTGAGGTGGTTTTTATGTTTACTTGATAGAACTAACTACTATTTGAATAGGCTTCATTCTCTTTTTTTTTTTGGAAAGGTAGTTTTAGTATAAATATTTTCTAACGATTATTACAAAATATAGTAGGGCAAAGGGAAAGCATCAGTTCGTGTGGCTGACATTTAAAATCAGATGCAGTGGGAAGAAAAAGTGAACACATCTGAGATAACTCAAAATCTTAAATCAACTAGAATAAATTATACTTTATTTTTAAAAAGTGGGTACCATACATTTGTTAAAGATGATTCTCAATTGTATTCAATTCATCACGTGAATACATCAATATATATACATGAGCTTTTCGGAGAATATGACTTCAAAGTTTTAACGGTTAAGGACTCCTAATCTGAATGTCAACACACAATTTCTTCTAAACAGATTCCTAACAATCAGTAAATAAATACAGATAGACTGCCACTCAAACTCCCATGTGACATTATCTTTACACTTCCCCTCAAGTTGAGTAGAGAGGGAACTACTGTCAACTTGCTCTTCAAATCCACAAATCGGACATTGGACAGAGGCTTGGTAAGAGCATCGGCCACTTGATCATGGGAACTCACATATCTGACTGATAAGGTCTTCGCACAAACATTGTCACACACACTATGAAATTCTATTTCCATTAGTTTAGTTCAGGAATGAAAAATGGGATCAGACGTTAGGTAAGTAGCACTGGGATTATCACACCATAGAATGGGAAGAGAGGTGGTGTAGCAACCAATCTCTCGAAGGAGATGTTCGATCCATATCATTTCAGAGGTACCGGCCGCTAATGCACGATATTCTGCCTCTGTCCTTCACCATGATACAACTCTTTGCTTGCGAGAAGCCCATGAAATCAAATGAGAACCAATAAAAATAGTGAATCTATTTGTAGACTTGCGATTATCAACATCACATCCCCAATATGAATCACTATAACCATGAAATAAGGTGGATTACCCATGAAAAAAAATAAACCATGAAATTTTGTAGCCCTGACATAACAAAGAATACGCTTGACCACAACCCAATGAGAATCCATAGAACAATGCATATATTGTGATACTTTATTTACTGCATATGCTATACCGGGTCTAGTAAACGTTAAGTATTGTAGAGATCCAACGGTACTTCTATATAGAGTTTGATCATTGAATGGACATCCAACAATATTGGAGAGCTTAGATGAATATGAAGATAGTGTGGATACAGGACCACACGACCCATTTGCACACTATTAAGGACGCTTGTGACATACTTACCTTGTGATAAATGCAATCCTTTAGGTTTCAAGTTTACTTGAATTCCCAAGAAATAAGACAATTTTCTCAAGTCTATAACAACAAAGTCAGTTTTCAAATTGTTAATTAGAGCTGCAATACGATAAGAACTAGATCAGACAACTAGAATATCATCAACATAGACTAAACAAAACAACTTTACATCGACATTCGACAAATAGAACAAAGCGCAATCTGTTTTTGATCCCACAAAACCTAGAGAAAAATGCACATCAGCTAAACATTTGTTCCACATGTGCGGAGCTTGTTTGAGACCATAGAGAGATCATTTAAGTAAACAACCATGATCTGAACGAGTGGGATCAACAAACCCGGGAGGTTGAGACATGTAGAAAATCTCATCTAACTTTCCATGAAGAAATGCAATGGATACATCTAGTTTAGTAACATACCATTGATGAGACACTGCCATGGACAATAACAGTCGTATGGTAGCCGGCTAAACCACTGGACTAAACGTATCAGCAAAGTCGAGACCCGGTCGTTGATTATATTCTTTAGCCACAAGTCTTAATTTATAGCGATCCAGTGAACCATCTGACTTTAACTTCCTCTTAAACACCCATTTACAACCAATTATATTTTGAGACGGGGATGGTGGAACTAGTTCCCAAGTACCATTTTTAATAAGTGCATTAAACTCCTCCGACATGGCGTGATGCCAATGATCATCCTTAATATCCTGTGAATTGCAAGAAGGTCCACTGTTGCCCATGTTGGTGTCGTAGTGGACATGGAGAATGGTTTCTTTCGCTTTAAGGAGCCTGTTTGTGTTCGTGTGACCATTTTTTTCAAAGAAGGAGCTACTGGACAGACCATACCGTCAACAGAGGTGTTCCCAAAATCAGCAGAATGACTCGTATTAGAAAAATGAGGATTTTCTGCAACTATACATGGTGAAATCAAGGCTACACCATGAGAAATGTCTTCTAGTGAAGGATGGTCAGTAGCATGTATGTTTCCAGGAATAGGATCAACATATGATAAAGCTTTGGTATTTGCCAACGACTCGATAGATGGAGAGGGAGCAGGCTGATTTGATGTGGGCGTCGGTACTGTAGATTATGGCATCATTGGTGGAACACTAGAAGGAGAAATAAAGTTCTGAAATGGCAAAGTAACATTGAGAGGATCCGATTTAGCATTGGTTATAGATGGAGGCACCACAACATCCTGTGAAACAAAAGGAAAAATATTTTCATCAAAGATGACATGACGAGAAACATAAAATTTTGAGGAAACAAGGTCAAAACATTTGTATCCTTTGGGTAGCTTACTATATCCCAAAAACACAAATGATTTAGATCGACGAGACAATTTATCCTTTGTAAAAGGACGCAACCACGGAAAGCAAAGGCAACCAAAAACACGCAACAAAGAGTAATCTGAATCAATATTAAATAACACATGAAATATAGTTTTATTGTTTAGGCGTGGGGTTGGTAAACGATTTATAGTATACACACCGGTATCAAATGCATTTGTCCAGAATTTATGTGTGACATTGGCATGATGTAGTAATGCTCGGCCAGTTCAACAATATGCCTATGTTTTTTTATTTCGGCACAACCTTTTTGTTCAGGGGTGTATGGACAAGAAGAATGTTGCACAATTCCATTATCTCTCAAGAAATTCGTGAATTCTTGATATTCTCCCCCCCCCCAAATAATCTTGAAAATATTTAATGGGATGACGAAAATATTTTTCAACAATTGTACGAAATTGCATAAATATTTAAAGTACGTCAAAATTTATGACGAAGAAAATATCCAGGCATATGTGCTAAAATGATCAAAGAAAATCACATGATATCGATATCCTTCGTTTGAAACAACTTGAGCGGGACCCCAAACATCTGAACAAACTTGGTATAAAGGCCTAGAGGCTTAAAAACTAGAATCACGAAAAGCAACTTAGTTACTTTTACTGACAGCTCATGTAGAACATAAACTAGAAGATTTAGACGATGGGACAATGACAATAGATGACAATGCTTGATGAATAGTAGTAAGTCATCTATGAGCCAAACGAGCATGCTAAATCCAAAGAGATGCAAAATAAAATGCAGGTGCACATGACTTCAACACAGGAAAAGAATACAATCCATCTTCACTCGGGCTTGTGTGCAGTATGCACCTCGTTGCCAAGTCCTTAATCAAAAAAAGGTAAGGAAAAATTCATTTGAAACATGGTTAGACTTTTTAAAAGAACTAATAGACCGCAAATTTTGAGCAGCAGTTGGAACATGTAAGATATCAGCAATATCGAATTTTTTTCAGATATAACAACTAAACTCTTACCAATGTGAGAAATAGGAATTTTAGAACCATTACATATTGTAACTTCCTCAAGACCTTGGTATGCAAAATGAATACCCAAGATTTCAAGATCAGCTTTAAGATGATGTGTAGTGCCGCTATCCATTAACAAATTTTTAGGAGAAGGAGTTCATAATAAATTTGAAATTGGTTGTCCAGAGAAATTATTTCTTGTGTTACTCCTAGCAGATGGACATACACGTGCAATATGACCTTTACCTTCACAGTTATGACAAATAATTGCACACATATATGAAGCTTGGGATGTTGTAGAATTGGTATGTGCATAGTTATAAGACCCACAATTTTGAGATGAATGGGAGATGTGACTGGAGGAACGCCCACGACCTCGGCCGCCCGTCTTCGACCACGTCCACGAGTGGTAGAAAAGGAACTCTGAGTATAGTGTGCCATAGGCGCAATGACTGTAAGTGTGTCATCCCTTTTAAATTGTCGTTCTTCATTCAACAACAATCCATACAATGCATCAAAAGTAATTTCCTCGTGACGTGATTCAAGTGACCTGGAAAAAGAACGATACGAAGGTCCAAGTCCAGCAAGAACGAATTCTACCAGATCATTATTTGGAACCGGATGCTGCAGCGCAACCAACTTATCTGCTATTTTCTTTGCCTTTTGTTGAATGCCTTGAATTGGGCCATTAATTATCTGTCAATTATGTATTTTGGGCCCAAGCCAGTTAGGGCGTAGCTTAGCGCCATATATAGGCGCTATGGCAAACCCTATTCTGTAATTCTGTTTTTTGCCTCTCCATAATAAAACTGCTCCCCCTCTTCCCGTGGACGTAGCCAACTTATTGGTGAACCACGTAAATCTGTTGTCTTGTTTTTCGCATTTATATTTTCTTGTATTATCTCAAATTCCGCACAACAAATTGATATCAGAGCCTCTCGGTTAATCGGTGTTCTTGGAGAATTCGAGATGTCTCCTTTGAATGTGAAAATCGACAAATTCACAGGGAGGAACAGTTTCAGTTTATGGCAGATCAAGATGCGGGCTTTGTTGAAACAGCAAGGCTTCTGGGCGCCGTTGTCGAAAGACAAGAACGTCATCGTTACTCCTGAGATGGTGATTCTGGAGGAAAGGGTGCACTCGACGATCATGCTGTGTCTCGCGGATGACATCATCACGGAGGTCTCGGATGAAGAGACTGCTGCTGGTCCGTGGTTGATGTTGGAGAGTTTGTACATGACAAAATCTCTAACCAACAAGCTTCTTCTAAACAACGTCTATTCGGTTTACGAATGGGTGAAGGTACACTACTCAGGGAACATTTAGAGCAATTGAATACTTTGTTATTAGAATTGCGTAATATCGATATGAAGATCAAGGATGAAGATGCTGCCCTGATTCTGTTAGTATCTCTCCCAATGTCGTTTTGAGAATTTTGTTCAATCATTCATTGTTGGGAAAGATATTGTGTCGCTAGAAGAAAGTCAGATCGTCTCTTCATAGCAGGGAATTACGGCATAAGGCTAACGGCACAAGTACGGACATACAGCCTTCCGGTCTGTTCACCAGTAGCGGAAAGGGAAGGAAAAATGGCGGAAAGAAAAATAAGCCGATGTCGAAGTGTGCAAAGCTGGATGATGTTTGTAATTATTGCAAGGAGAAGGGACATTGGAAATTTGATTGTCCGAAGAAGAAGAAGTAATCGGAAAAACAATCAGTGGCTGCTGCTGTTGCTGAAGAAGACACCAATTCTGAAGAAGACATTGCCCTAGTTACGGACGAGCAAACTCATCATTCAAATGTGTGGGTTCTCGATTCTGGGGCATCCTATCACATCTGTCCTAGGAGAGAGTGGTTCACGACTTATGAGCAGGTAGACGGAGGCAGCATCTCGATGGCCAAAAGTTCTTTCTGCAAGGTGGTTGGGACAGGCTCGATCAAGATAAGGACACATGATGGTAGCTTCTGCACAATGATCGAGGTCAGGCACGTTTCATTGATGACGAAAAATCTGATACCTCTCAGTCTTTTGGACAACAAGGGATTCAGCTGGTCGGGAAAAGATGGAGTCTTGCGGGTCTGGAAGGGTTCAAATATGGTTTTGAGAGGTGTCATGCGTGGTACTTTGTATTTTCTACAAGGTTCCACAGTTACATGTTCAGCCCATGTTGCATCGTCAGAAGTTCACCAGAAGGATATGACTAAGTTATAGCACATGAGACTTGGTCATATGGGTGAAAGAGGGATGCAAATTCTATCAAAAGAGGATCTTATTGCTGGTCATAAGGTTAAGAGCCTAGAGTTTTGTGAACATTGTGTTTTTGGAAAACTACATCGCAACAAGTTTGCAAAGGCCATTCACAGAACAAAAGGCACACTTGATTATATCCATTCTGATTGCTGGGGTCCATGCTGTGTTGAGTCTTTGGGAGGCTACAGATTTTTTGTGTCCATTATTGATGACTACTCAAGGATGACTTGGGTGTACATGATGAAGCATAAAAGTGAAGCATTCCACAAGTTCAAGGAGTGGAAAATTTTGATGGAAAATCAAATAGGAAAGAAGATCAAGAGGTTGCGAACTGATAATGGGCTGGAATTCTGCTGGTCTAAATTTGATCAATTCTGTAAGGATGAAGGGATTGCTGGACATCGTACAGTCAGAAATACACCACAGCAGAACGGTGTAGCTGAGTGGATCAATCAAACACTTCTGGAGAGAGCATGGTGCATGCTCTCTAATGGTGGGCTAGATAGAAGATTCTGGGCAGAAGCGGTTAGTACTGCTTGCTACTTGGTTAACCGCGGACCACATGCAGGCATACAGTGCAAGACACCTATGGAGATGTGGTCAGGAAAAGCTGCTGATTATTCAAATTTGAAAGCTTTTAGTTGTACGACTTACTATCACGTCAGCGAAGGAAAGTTAGAACCAAGAGCCAAAAAGGGAGTATTTGTGGGCTACGGAGATGGAGTGAATGGTTTCAGAATCTGGTCTCCGGCAGAAAAGAGGGTTATTATGAGCAGGAATGTTGTCTTTGATGAAAGTTCTCTGATTAGAACCATTGTGAAGCCTATAACTACGTCAGAAACTGGGAGTCTTGATATACAGGTGGAGTTTCAAGTCATTCAGAACGAGAGCGATTTTAAAGAACCTGAAGAGGAGGATCAAGAGCCACAAACAGAAACTGATATTCCAGAATCTATGCCATCAGATATCCATCGGAGTATAGCTCAAGATCGGCCAAGGAGGGTTGGAGTTCGGCCACCTACGAGGTATGGTTTTGAGGACATGGTGGGTTATGCACTGCAGGTTGCTGAAGGGGTAGATACATCTGAGCCGTCTACTAACAAAGAAGCCATTTTAAGTCCTGATTCTGAAAAATGGTTTGCTGCTATGGGAGATGAGATGGAGTCCCTACACAAGAATCAGACATGGGATCTGGTCATAAAGCCTTCGGGGAGAATGATTATTACTTGCAAATGGTTTTTCAAGAAGAAGGAAGGGATATCACCAGCAGAAGGAGTCAAGTATAAAGCCAGGGTTGTTGCCAGAGGTTTCAACCAAAGAGAGGGAGTGGACTACAATGAGATCTTCTCACCAGTGGTCAGACATACTTCCATCCGAGTGTTACTAGCGATAGTTACACATCAGAATCTGGAGCTTGAACAACTTGATGTGAAGACAGAGTTTCTACATGGAGAGCTGGAGGAAGAGATATACATGACTCAGCCGGATGGTTTCAAAGTTCCAGGGAAGGAAAATCACGTCTGCAAGTTGAAGAAGTCCTTATATGGACTTAAGCAGTCTCCAAGGCAGTGGTACAAAAGGTTTGACAGCTATATGGTGAAGTTGGGCTATACTCGGAGCTCATATGATTGTTGTGTCTACTACAATAGGCTCAAGGATGATTCATTCATGTATCTGGTGCTTTATGTAGATGATATGCTGATAGATGCAAAAAGGAAGTATGACATTCAGAAGTTGAAGGGTTTACTTAGTGCTGAGTTTGAGATGAAGGATCTGGGAGCCGCTCGGAAGATTCTAGGGATGGAGATCATTGGAGACAGAGAGAGAAGGAAACTTTTCTTGTCACAGAGAAGCTACATTCAGAAGGTCTTGGCAAGGTTTGGCATGTCTTCATCTAAGCCTATTGATACCCCCAGTGCTGCCAATATCCATCTCACTGCCATGTTCGCTCCACAGTCAAAAAAAGAGAAGGAGTATATGTCACGAGTCCCTTATGCCAGTGCCGTAGGAAGTTTGATGTATGCTATGGTTTGTACAAGGCCAGATTTAGCACATGCAGTCAGTGTAGTGAGCAGATTCATGGGACAACCAGGGAAAGAACATTGGCAGGCTGTGAAGAGAATTTTCCGATACCTTAGAGGTATATCTGACGTTGGTCTCATTTATGGAGGTGATACTCAGTGCTTTGTTACTGGCTATTCTGATTCTGACTATGCTGGAGATGTTGAGACAAGAAGATCGATGACTAGCTATGTGTTTACCCTTGGAGGATCTGTCGTCAGTTGGAAGGCAACTTTGCAACCTACAGTGACTTTGTCTACTACGGAAGTGGAGTACATGGCCTTGACAGAGGCTGCAAAAGAATGGATTTTGCTGAAAGGGCCGGTTAGTGATCTTGGTCTGCATCTTGATCAGGCTACGGTGTATTGTGACAGTTTGAGCGCAATTTGTCTAGCCAAGGATCAAGTCCATCATGAGGGAACCAAGCATATTGACGTGAGGTATCATTTTATAAGAAGTGAGAAGAGAATCAAGGTGAAGAAAGTAGGAACTGCCGATAATCCTACTGATATGTTCACAAAGCCGGTTCCACAGAGCAAGTTTCAAAACTTTTTGGACTTGCTCAACATCAGAAGCTGTTAATTGCCCTGCGAAGCAATTCTGAGGAAGAGGGGGAGGCCTGGCACTATCATAGTGCGTCTGAAGAATCTGTTTGGAGAATTCAAGTCAAGGTGGAGATTTGTTGAATGCTTTGAATTGGGCCGTTAATTATCTGTCAGTTATGTATTTTGGGCCCAATCCTGTTAGGGTGTAGCTTAGAACTTTATATAGATGCTATGGCAAACCCTATTCTGTAATTCCGTTTTTTGCCTCTCCATAATAAAACTGCTCCCCCTCTTCCCGTGGACGTAGCCAACTTATTGGTGAACCACGTAAATCTGTTGTCTTGTTTTTCGCGTTTATATTATCTCGTATTATCTCGAATTCCGCACAACACCTTTTGTACATATGACTCAATAATGATATTGTCACGATGCAGAGTGTGCAACTATGATTTGAGTTCATGAATGTATGGTCTTGATCCAGATGCATATGTGACAACAAGATTGTCCCAAGCTGCACAAGCAGTTGTCGCTTCGACCAACTGAGGTAAAATACTTTTTGAAACATAAGAAACAATCCAACGTACAACAAGTTGGTCTTCACGTAAACAAATCGTGTACACTAGATTAGATTTGTTGTTTGTATCATAAAAAATTTGTGTTGGTATCTGAGTAGTACCATCAATATGATGATTCAAACCACATGCGAATATCATAGGCATAAACTGTCTCTTCCAAAGTAAATAGTTCGAAGATGTGATTTTCACAGGCAACAGATGTGCGAGGTTCGTAGAAGAAGAGATCATCATGGAAGAGCCGCTGGTTTTACCCACAAAATATGATTCCTCGATGAAAAAAAGATAAAAAAATATTGGGTTGGTTTAACATCTAATGGCTCTTGGTACAATGTTTAAGATTATTCTCAATTGTATTCAATTTATCACGTGAATACATCAATATATATACATGAGTTTCTTGGGGAATAGGATTTCAAAATTTTAACGGCTAAGGACTCCTAATCTGATATAATTACACAACTTCTTCTAAACACAGATTCCTAACAATCAGTTAATAAATACAAATACACTTGCACTCAAACTCCTACGTGACATTATCTTTACAAAATTATCACAAATTAATATCAATTTTCTCTTTTACAGCAGAGGGTGTTCCTGAAATAAATATTGTCTTACTTTTGGACAGAGAGGTAGCATGCCTTCTTTCTTCCACTCAGCCCTTCCTTGTCTCCTCTCTCATTGTATTTCATGTAATGTAGTTATAAAACACATAACATTGTTGTGTGATCTCATGGATTATTTGGTAAAGATGAGCCATAATTCTTGGATTATGTTAAAGGTTCATGTTAGTTTATCATATTTTGTTTTGAACAAATGCTAGAATAGGTAGTTGTCATTCTATTGTGTAAGATATGTGTGTGTGAGAGAGAGAGAGAGAGAATGTATGTTTTGACTTAATAACAAAGGTGAGATAATATGATTGAATGATCAAGTTCATCTTATCATACTCTTTCAACTTGATCTTTAATTAATTGCCTCGTATTCAAAGAGTTAATAGTTGTGCATGTATTATCTTGCTACTTGGTATAGTCTTATTCCATGTATCTTTTGCATATGATCAATTAAGTTCTCCACTGCATTGGTTTTATTCGTACTTCTTCAACCTTCATGGTTGTGGAAATACTATAGTTACGTTACTTGCTTTTGTTAGTGTGTCTTGAGTTGTGTGAGCAATATTCGTGCTTCCTTAATATGCATTTGTCACAGTTGCTTAATGACTCTCCTGGTATTGTGCAGGTGGATATGATCACTCCAATGTGTTCACAGTTAACATATGAAGGGCTGTTGGATGAGGTAAAACTGGTATCATAAAATTTCTATGTTTCTGTGTTGTTAGAATAATGTCTACGCAGCTGTTCATGGTTGTATAATGTGTGTGCATCTTCTAGAGCAATAAAAAAAACAATATATGCTGTGAATATTTTAAAAGCTGTCTCTAATAGGCTTCTTGCAGTTTCTTGGTAACAATAATGGTGTTATGCAGCTAGATTCGTCTATTATGGGTGTCAAGACAGAAGGCAGCAAAATAAAGGTTCCCCTTAATTCATGTTGTGTTCCAGGTTGATTTATTTTCTCTCCTAGTTTTTTAACAACAGTCTAGGTGACTTCAGCATACATATCAATCTTTCATGTCCTATCATAAGATTCAGCTGCTTATGTTCTTTCCTTAGTCTTCTATTTTTTTAATTATCATTTGCAGTGTGATTCCAGGTTCTACGTTAAAAAGCAACTTTAATGAAACAAAAATACACAGAATTGCAGACCACGATTAGTCAATAATCATAGATGTGCATGTCTTAGCTTTGCTAGTTAAATAATTGACTTCTTTGTTACATTTTATTTTATATCCAAAACAAAATAATCTCCAAAATGAAGGATTATGTAAAAGAGCTAAACTCATTGCCCGAAATGAGAGTAAGAGTTATTTCTAATGTTTGATTCCACAAGGATCATCATGGTTTTAACAATGTTATAACATTATTTTGTTTCTGTTCCAGATACACTTTAATCTTTGTCAGCATTTAACTACGTTTTTATCCAAACCTTCATTCCATGTCTGACTTGATATGGAGAAAAATCTTTTCGAGGCTAAAAGCTATGATATGCGACTAAAATGAAACTTTTCATTATAATGATTGATGATTTTGGTAGTTTTAGACCATATCTACCTTTGAACTCTCTCTTAAATATTCAACGGTAGTCAAAAGTTTCTGTTGCACCAAGTGCTTGACTTCAAATGTTGGAGAATTGTAAATGCAAGTCCAACTTTATTTTGCAAGAAAGATCCTTTGCATGCAAAATATGATGTCATGTAGTAGTTTACTGTATGTTTGTGAGCAAGGTTGTGCTTTTTTAACACCCCGTATCCAAAACACATGAAAAACAGCTTTTTCTGAAAAATATAAAGGTGCAACAGACCGTGGCCATCGACAGACCGTAGCCAAACCCACGGTCCGTCCTGCACATCAATCGATTTAATCATTAACACCCAAAATCTAAGCCAGGAAAATTTCATTAAGTCATGATCAATGGACGGACCTACGGTCCGTTGGTTAGACTACGATCTGTTGTTCGTGACCGTCGATTGACACCTCATTCATCCACTCTCTGACAAGAGCTACAGATGACCAGCACGGTCCGTAGATGGACCTATGGTCGTAGGTCTGACCGTAGGTGAGAAATAGTAGAAAGTTAGCGCGAAAATGCAGTTGAGTAAACTTCAAATGATCATAACTCTCAATACAAAATTAAATAGGTAACCCATGACCTACCAAAAGATAGATAATTCAATTAGCTTTCCATAGCCACTAACCTCTCTAAAATCCGACCTTCGAGTAAAATAGGCCTATTTTAGTAAAGGTCTGTCGAATAGGCTCAACCTACGGATCCAAATGACGAACAGTCGATTGAGCGACTGACCGTCAGTCCAGGTCATCGTTTTGTCCGAAAGCACTTTAACTAGGGGTCTTTTGGTCTTTCCCCAATTCCTTTAAATCCTAAGCGACGTCGTTTTGACCCTAAATCATCAGATTTTAGTCAATTTAAGCCTAGAAACATAACTAGAACTTACCCTAAGTCAAATCATTAAATCAAAACTTAGAAAATTAGAAGCAAGAAAGGAGAAACAGGTCAAGAACTCTAGCTCAAGAACGCAACAAGTTCCAGTAGTTCGAGCCACGAAATCTAAGTGTTTCTCCATGAATTTCATCACCAAGTATGTGGAATTTCACTAGTGGGTTGCTTTTACCCATTGGGTTCGGATACTTATCAGAACCTAGAGGACAGTGTTTCGAGTAGCTTGAGCGTAACTACAATTTATCCAACTAAAATTACTTTTGGGACCGCCATGAACACCTTTGAAAGATTGTGGAGGTGTGTAAACTATTTGTGTTTAAAAATATCTCTCATGTGTCTACAAGGTTGAGGTTATTCGAATTTTTTTGATGGGTGAAGATACAATATTATTGGTGGAATTGACAAATGACTCTATATCACTTCTTGGTATCATAACAAATACAATTATACCTATAAAATGCACTTGTCACATCCGGGGAGCACCTCCTAGACGTAACCGGCGTCTTCGTCCTTAGAGTAGACTAAGAATAACCTCTTAGCATTCATCATTATATTCCTAAGTTAAAAATGCGGATAATTTAAAATTTTTCATCTACACTACTTCATGAGGTTTACTTAGACCTCTCGTTTACACATAATATATATTCATATCAAGTATGCATAGACCCTTCGTATAAGAAGAGTACATAGTCTTCTACTTTTATAGCACACACATATATATATAAGATACAATATTGTCTTAAAACAGATGTCTCATATAATAACCATGTAAACAAGAGTACAATAATTGGGAATAACCCATACATCAATAATATAAAAGCCACATATAGGCTATACAATGATAGTACTCCAATGAAAGAGAATGAGGAAAGTATCTTTGGGACTGATCACATCAAATGCTAGAAAATAACATTGTCCTTGAAGTAATGAGGACCTACCCAACATGGAGAATGAGGATCCAAGTCTTATTAATTGGAATCAACCTTGTCAACAACCGAAACCTAAAATATTGGGACAAAAAGAAGAAAATAGGGGTTAGCACATCACTTGTACTATGTATGGAAACAATGCACACACAACATAGAAATCATGCTAACAAAGGGACAATTTGTTGAAACATGCAACTAACTGTAAAAATACCATATATGCACTTTAAGGAACTAGCTCAACCATTAAAACACAAAATCATCAAGGCAATGACATATTTCAGGCAAGTCCAACAATATAAAGTCAAGTAAACATATGTATAGACAAATAACTTCAATCATCATATTATAACCACAAGGCATATACATGAACTTCATAACATTTCAACACATGCTAGACCTTTACCCACAACCCCTTATAAAGTCTACAAATCCAATGACCAAGCAAAGCCCCATAACCTCACACAATCAATTAAACCAAATAAAGGACCATAAGAATTGCCTAACTTAACATATAATAACATCAAGATTAACCATTATCACATTTTAGCAATACAGACTGAAAACATGCTCATTAGTGAAACTAAAACCATATAGAGTCTATAACTTGTAAAGTAAACATATACATAACATATACATAACATATACATAAAGGAACACAATAACAACCTCCCAAGGCTTCTCTCAAGTTAATCTAGTGCAAGGCATATGAAGAGTGAAATACCTCTCCCTAGCCTAAGTCAAGCCTCTTAAGTCACCCTAGTTAGTGCTTACTTCATTACTTCATTTTACTTTTCTTAACACTTTCCCTAACAGAGAAAGACCACAAGAGGTAAGAGTGGAATCCGGTGTTGTAAAACCTTACACAGTTGGAAGGTGTTCTACAGACTAAAGTAGTACCAAACATGAACATAGCATCTAAGTGAATCTACTAGCTAGTATTCCCATGTAGGCGACATAGTTTATGGATCTTGGAGGCCTTTATTGGAAATATCACTCTATGAGATTTTTGGGACATGAGGCTATCAACCTTGTGAGGACTATGGTGAACCCTACCTCCCCACCTAGGGAAGGTTCCACCCCTCATCTTCAGTCTCACTCGGTGCTAAGCTAGAGTCCCATTGTCAAATGTCTATAAGTCATCCATTTTTATCAAAGCATAGTTTAGGTCATATGGTCTACCTCTTATATAATCATCATCACAGCTCAATAGGAATTGAATGAGTATTGTTCTTTCATTACAATTTACAGATTTGAGGTTAGCACATTTACATAAACACATTATAATAAGGCACATAGGTAAGTTATCACCATTCTTATATCATTACATCTTCGCCAACAACTCACAAGTCATAATTCAAGAGATTCTAATTCAACATCATACCAACACTTATCAATCTTATCATAAAGTATACTTCAGTATAACTTTATCACTTAACACAAGTAATCATAATTGATGTAAAAGATTGAGATCACAAGACTTACCCCAATCTCCATCAAAAGAAATCATCAAGGTTTTACCATCAACCATCCAATTCAACCCGAAAATGGGTGTAGTATCATCAGACTGTAGTAATCAACACAATAATGAAGTCAATTAAATCACTACACAACAACTCATAACTAATTCATAGCCTAGGGTTAGGGATTTGCGTCAAATTCATTATCTACTTCACAACATAGGTTAATTAATCAAGAACAAGCATAATTGATTCATAATACATCATAATTTATTCTGAATAAACTAAAAAAATCATTAAAAATCAATTTAGAAGATCAAATTCGTAATAGAAGAAAACTCACTTGAAACACATCTTTTTGAAATCAATTTCGAGGAACCCTTTAGGGAAAGAAATCCCAAAGATGAAAGTAATCCAATACCTTGTTAATTGGTGGAGAATAATGTAGAAAAACACCCTACTTGATGATCTTGTACCTTGACCTAGCCCTTCAATGGAATTATTCTATTTGGGAGACAGAAAGAAGGGACAAGGAAGATCAATTGGGTTTTTGAAAATATGAGGGTTGGGTTAGTTTAATTAGGTCCGGGGCTTATATAAGTCACTAACTAACTTCGTTAGACCTCCCTTACACCCTAATAACTAATAACCACTTAATTGATTAACTGGACTGATTAAAACATGGCAGCCAAAATAGTGACCTTACCTACGAGACCCTGACCTATGGGTCATAGATCAGTCAACGACCAATGTCCTTTCGTGCTGCACGTCCGTTATTTTGGTCACAGACTTGTCAAAATAAACCCTCACAAAATTTACTAAGGTACCACCGATGGTGACCATCGATGCCCTGTCGATTTGCCTACACCCTTTTGGTTGGCAACTCTCGATAGCACTTTCTTTTGATATCTTTTAGCCAAACAGGAATGTTCCTCCTCAAGGACCCTTTGGTTGGTCTTTGGGGCGTCGTACCGGAATGTTTAAAACCTATACCAACATTCATACGTATTAGACAACTTACTACTTAATTCCATCTAATTCTGACTCCTAAATCCTAGTCAAATAGACTAAGGAACACTAGCACCTCTTGAACTAGTTTTCAGACATCATGGATGTTTCTTGACGCTTTGATTCTAAAACTTCCTACACGACTTATACTTATAATATTTGACCTCAAAGCAGTGATAAACCTTAGTCACTCATGTTAGGCTCTATATTACGTCATGGACTTTCAGAGTGTTACATTATCACCCCCCTTTACAAACATTCATCCCCAAATGACACTAAAATTGATAAAAAGGAAGGAATAAACTCAAACTGGCAGCTCAACCAACAACAACATATAAAAACATGAGTTACTATTCAGATCAACATAACCACATACCTTTTACACCATGCAACTCAAAACGTCATTTTAAACTCATAAGAGCTCAAAATTTGTTACATGCTTTTTTACTTATGCCTAATCTTTCTTAAACACATATGAACATGCTCAATTCGACTCATGAAGGAATAATAAACTAAAATACACCACATAATCTCAGATCTAGTAAAAGAGCATTTTCAGAAAACTTTCATTTCAATAGTCATAAATCATTGTAATTCCCAGTAAAAAAAACATAAAATTCGCTATTTTTAAAAAAATGAAGGCAACTTCTAATAAACTCATTATTTTCATTATAAATAGAAACAAGTTACCTTAGTTCTAAAATAGATGAGTATAACAGGACTTCATGCCAGCCTCGGCCTCCCATGTTGCACCATCAACTAGGTGGTTCTTCCATCACAGCTTTACGGAAGCCACCTTCTTGTTCCTTAACTCCATAATTTGTCTATCAAGGATTTCAACCGGAACCTCCCCATAAGAGAGGTTCTCTTTTACACCTAGACCCTTAATAGAAAGAATGGACTCGGTATCAACGATGCACTTCTTAAGCATGGTAACATGGAACAGCGGATGAACCGAAGTAAATTCACTAGGTAACCTCAACTCATATACAACCTTGCCAACCCTTTACCAAATTTCATAAGGACCCATATAACGAGGAATCAACTTTCCTTTCCTGCCAAATCTCACCACCCTTTCATAGGTTAAAGCTTTAGGTCCACTTTATCACATTCTTCAAACTCTAAGTCTCTTCTTCTATGGTCAACATAGGACTTTTGCCCGATATAGGTTGTTTTCAAGTGATTCCTTATCATATGAACCTTTTCCAAAGTCTTATAAATCAATTGGGGACCCAAAAGTGAAGAGTATCCCATTTCAAACCATCCAAATTGAGATCTACATATCCTACCATACAAGGCCTCAAAAGGATCCATAGATATAGATGAATGGTAACTATTGTTGTAAGAAAACTCAACCAAAGGCAAGTGTTTATCCCAACTTTCCTTGAAGTCAGCTATACAAGCTCTAAGCATATAATAAGGGGTTTGAATAGTATGACCCACTTGACCATCCGTTTGGGAATGAAAAATTGCACTTATATTCACCTCGGTACCCAACCCTTTTTGGAATGACCTTCAAAATATAGATGTGAAATGTGCACCCCTATCCCATATGATGGATAACAGAATACTATGGCGACGTACATTCTCATCTACGAAGATCTTTGCATTATCCTCAGCTGAGTATGTGGACTTGATAGAAATAAAATGAGAAGATTTGCTCAACCTATCCACAACTACCTATATAGAGTCATGTTTTTTTTTTGTCCGAGGCAAACCTACAATGAAAATCCATATTAATGTCTTTCCACTTCCAAGTGAGAACTTGGATTTATTAAATTAAATCGATCGACTTCTTGTGTTAGGCTTTCACATGTGGGCAATTTGGAAATTTTGCAACAAATTCTGCTATGTCCCCCTTTAAGCGTTCCCACAAAAACACTTCCCGAAGGTCATGATACATGTTTGTAGAACCCGGATGAATAGAGTAACGGGCTCCATGAGCTTCCTCAAGAACCCAATTTCTCAAATCATCGACATTAGGCACACACTATCTCCCTTGGTATCTAAGAACACACCCTCCAAGGGAGAATGACTCATTCATATTTCCGAGAACCGATTCTTTCAACTCCATCAATAATGTATCAAGGTATTTCTTACAGTTCACCTTAACAATCAAAAAGAGTCAGAGTTATGATGTACCAGAACACCACCATTTGGAAAATCTCCAATTCAAAACCCTAAATTAGCCAACCTGTGAACATCCCTCAATAGGTTTCTCTTGGCTTCTTCCACATGGAACACACTTCCTATGGGCAAATGACTTAAAGCGTTAGTCCTTCTATAATTCCAACTACCTTTGCCGGAGATTCAACTCTTTTTTGGTGAATACGTATTGTTGACTTTTATGGTCCGTATACACATCCACATGATCACCATATAAGTAATGACTCCATATTTTCAAAGCAAATACGACAACCACTAACTGGAGATCATGAGTTTGATCATTCTTCTCATGCACCGTAAGTTGTCTAGAGGCATAAGCTACTACTTTCTCATGTTGCATAAGAACACACTCCAAGCCCACTCGGGATGCATCAAAATAAACCATAAAACCCTTTGTACCCTCTAATACGGTCATAACCGGAGTGGAAGTAAGACTATCATTAAAAATCTGGAAGCTTCTTTCACATGCTCCCAACCACTCATATTTCACATTCTTTTGGGTCAAAGTAGTCAAGGGAGAAACAATGGACGCACCCCAATGAGAAATACTAGGCCGAATAAAGCCCTTGTCTAGTAAATATTTTACTTGAGCCTTCAACTCTTTCAATTCGACTGGAGTCATCCGATAAGATGTAAATTAAATGAGATTTGTGTTTGGTACCAAGTCAATACAAAAATCAATTTCTCGTTCGGGAGGTATACTGGGAAGATCATTAGGAAAGACCTCTTCAAATTACCTCACCACGAGGACCGACTCAATGGAAGAAATTTCGGAGTCTAAATCTTTGACTCTTTCAAAGTGGTATAAACATTCTTTAGAGATAATCTTACAGGCTTTAAGAAACGATACGACCTTTAGGAATAGAATTTCCCCCTTCCATTCTAAAACAGGCTCTTTGGGTCCTCCTCAAGGACCCTTTGGTTGATCCATTGAGAGTCGTACGCAGAGGTTTCAACCCTAAATCAACTTTAATACGTATTTGACACCTTACTATCTAATTCCATCTAATTTCGACTCCTAACACCTAGTAAAATATGCTAAGGCACACTAACACCTCCTGAACTACTTTCTGGATATCGTGGATGTTGACACTTCGATTCTAAATATTCCTATGACATATACTCATTATATTTGACCTTAAAATAGTGTCCTAACCCTTATAGAATCATGTTGGGCTCTAGATTACGTCTTAGACTTTAAGAGTATTACAACAATTAGGTAAACTGTAGCTACGAAACCTAATTGAGTTTTTTTCTTTGCAATATATGAAAATTTCCCTACTATGAATATCCATATTGTCCATGATGTGACTTCTACAATAATCAAGTAAGATCACAAACTTAAATTCAAAATAACTTAACTCTCAGTAATTGTTTTTCTTAAAAAAAATGAGTATTAATGTTATCCGTTAAGGTATATATTAAACTAGTTTCTAGGCACACACTTTGTGTGTATATCCATATCATTGAGTACATAAGTTTAGAATTCATTTGAATATTTTTAAGTTCAATATTTGAGTTATGAGAATAATTAATGTTGATCCTATTTATACGGTTCAATAAAGAAAAAGTTCTTGTCCCGTGAAAAGTCCTCAAATACCTTTTTGAAATTTTGGGTTTTGCCTTGATGCCTTATTTTAATTTCTACCTTTGGCTCTAAGTACTAAAATAATTTAATTATGTTCTTAAATTCTTTTGGTACAAATTAAAAAATAGTCAGCATATAAGTTGCAAACAAACTCGAACAAAAATGAACAACCTTAATTTACACAAAAACGAACAACCTTTATTTACTAAAGTTAACTGTTATTTTGTCCTTCAAAATAGTAATAGAAAAGTTTATAACTCATATCAATTCACAAAAAAATCATTTAATTTTTTTAATAATTACATTATATTTATACTTACAATTTGATAAAAATAAATATAAAAATATGTTAAGAAAGAAAACTCTTAATTCATAGTTTAAATAAATTTGAATATCTATTACCATGGTTGAAATATAATAAATGCACATGGTGACACTCATTAAAATAACAATAATCTTATTTGCATTGACATATATATATATATATATATATATATTCATTACAGTAAGATATAGATGATTTTTTTTACAAAGTAACACAAAAAATGAACAAACGTCATACATCAACTACTTTACTCTATTGTTTATTCAAACATATTTCTATTTTATAAGTCGATTAATTTTATTTATCTTGTAAAAATTTTAAAATAATTTTCATATGTAAGCTACAAACAAACATAAATAATAATGAGTAACAATTATTTTCTAAAGTTAATGGTCATTTGGAAATCTCCACTAGTAACAAGAAAATATATAACTCATAATTATTCACAAAAAAAAATATTATGTTATTTTGCTAATAATGACAATATAATTTACATAAAAATTTGATAGAAATAAATGTAAAAAATATGTTAGAGAGAAAAATCCTAATTTATTGTTTAAAATATTGTAAAAAACATCAACCTTATTGCACAATTCTCATATGCTTACCCCTCTTGGTGCCACAGTATGGTTAATTACATTGGACTCTTCCTCCTCCAACTTAGTAGCTTTTGAGATATCAATAGTTTCTTTTCAATTACACTAGTTAAATAATATCTCCTTATTACAAGTGTTTTATATCAATTAAATATGAGTGTCTGTTTATCATGGTTGTAATGTATTAATTTGAATTTTCTTAACAATGGACGATATAAGCCTACTAGTTGCCATACGACCATTCAAAATTTCACACATAACTGATATTAGTCATTTCATTTTTCATGCACCCCTTTAGATTTCCTAATTAAGTCAAAAAGTCTTTTCAACATTCAAATTAATTGAAAGACAATATAGTTCAATAATATGATTTAATTAAATATTTAATTACATTTTAATTTGTTGTAAGGGCAAAATGATCATTAATACTAGTTTCTAGACACGTGCAATGCACATGTGTCTCATCTAATATGTTGCAAATTCGTTAGGGCGATTAAAATTATATGAAAATATATGTGTAATGAGTACTAAAATGCAAAAATCATAAAAAATGTCATGCTAATAAATGAAGAAAATTATATTAAAGAATACTAATAGACAGATAAAAAAAATAAACATAGAAGAAAGAAATAACATACGCAACCTTCTTAAGACTCTAATAATAACATTATATAAATGAAAAAAAGGTACAATATCGGTACTTAACTTTCCAAGTTATTGCCGACATCTTCTCTCATGTCCAATCAAAATTCAAAAGTGTTCTCCATTGATTCAATCTAAAGCATGAATCAAATAGAAAAATAATTTTATTTTCATAGAGTTATATATAATCAGGCTAAGGTAGATGAATCATATACTTTAGATGTTGATAGCTTCACTATTTTAACTATAAAATGAAAAGGATGATTTGGGATGTGAATTTAATGAAACAAAAAAATTTTTATACGAATAAAAATAGAGAAATACCAAAAGATATTTTAAAGTTTTAAATTAAATACTATTTTATAGTTTCAAAAGGCCAAAATAGATAAAAGAGAATAAGTTAAAGAATCTTAAATATATGCAATTGTAACACCCCAAAATTTTTTTGAGATAACACTTGAACAATTCTTCGTAGTGAGTAAGTATTTTTCAAGGAATTTAAAATTTCTTTAGTGTTAAGGTCAGGTCACTAGATGTAGCACCTTGAGTACTAAAAGAACTACATTGGAAATAACAAATATCTAAATTTTGGAGAGTTAAGTTAATATGATTTTTGGGTAAACTTCAAACGACCATAACTATTACCACTGGTTGATGTAGGCGTTCTACGAGGTACCTTTGGAAAAATCTTTGAATTATCTTTTCAACACCACCAAGTTTTCTAAGCTTCAAGTTTGATGAGTGAGGTATGACCTTTTGAAGTTAGGTTGTCCAGTAACAGAAAGTTAGCCGAAAATAGTGAAGAGTATTTTTGTCTTTTCTTTACCCACTCAGATTCAATTAATTTATATTAATATATTAGAGGTCTATTCGTATTAGGTTCAATTTACTTCAATTAGCTTATCAACTATTGATTTTGTAGTCTATTTCAGTTAATTAGTAATAGAGAGAGTATTGCGATATCTTTAGTTTAAATTTTTGATTTAAAGAAAATATTCCCATGGCCCATGGTAAGTGGATATTTAAATGTTTTGGGGAAACTTTCAATTTGATTTAATAGTTGCGGGAAGGGAGATATATTTTTTGACTCTAACTTTATTCTAACTTGCAATATAAGCTTGTTTAAAAAATTGTCTACAATAAGGTGTATGTCATGTCCTTTATCTATTTACACACAATCTATTTTAGTATCATTTTAAAAATATTCTCATTAAAGTTCATATCTATTAAAGTTTCATGCCTTTACTTATATTATGTCCCTCTAGTAAACAAAAGGAATAGTATCATATTAATACATTCACTTGAAATTCAAATAATAAAGATAAAACAACAAATGTCATCTTAGTAGATGGAATACATAGTATGTCCACACAATCTATCACAAGAATAGGCAACTAAATAATCTTTTGAATGGTATTTTTTATTTATTCACAAAAATGAATATTAGATGAAGTCTTTAAAGAATTGTTTTCCATACAACTCCTTCATTACATTTGGTAAACAATGGCCTTAGAGAATTATTGCATTAGGAACTGGAAGAAGTGTGTGCCTCATATGTTAAAATGGCGACATTGAAGATTTTTTGCAAGAGAAAATTCAAATGGAAACTTTTGTCGAGCTAGTGGCCATTGATATAGAAACTGTAAACTATTGACAATTCATCTCATGCATATGCTGATACTATGCCTGAAATTACGATTCGACATAATATATTCAATGTTTTTTAGTAAGTGAGTGAATTTTGTCATTCCCATTTAACAGTTCATAACAAAAGTACATAAAATCTTGATCTTTTTACTTCCTTCTTAAATATGAGAGGGATGAGGAGTGACCTTTTATTAAACTTTTAGGACCATCTTCAACTTGAAACTACCTCGAAAGCAAGGAGTACACAAGAATAACAAAGTTCAAAGAGATGGAAGCCTTCAATAAAGATAAATAAGAGGGAACCACTTCCAATCTAACAAACATAACAAATTTGTAAACAACGTAATAAAGGTTAGATAGCACGTATTTCCTCCTTTACTTCATCTGTCTTGAGCTTGAAAGCACCCTTAGTGTTGTAAGTACTCGTCCACCATAACTTAAGAGATGGAACAACCATGTGTTGACCACTCCAACTTCACCTCAAAAGTTTATGCAATATGATTGTTAGAAAACACTCTCATCAATATTTCACATTTACAACATATATTAACAGAAGAACAAAACAATGTAACGTTACTTTGAAACAACAGTTAATATTGTTAGGATACAGATCAAAATGAAACATTAAGCGCTAATCAACACTTTTATTCATCTCTTCTAAAGCCTAAGTGGTACAAGCCATGAAACCTTAATTCAATGGAAAAAACTTGAATGAAAGTTAAAGGTTAGAGACATCCACAACTTTGAATCTGCAGAGATGATGATAAAGAATCAAAGAGAAAAAATGTACTTGATTATCATATAAATTCTCAAAAATTACTTACTATTATTAACTCCAATGAGAAAAATGAAGGAAAGAAAACAACCAAAAAAGTAAAAAGAATACTTCAAATATTCGTGAAGACTGCTTCTAAAGATAACGACTACTAAAGAAATTACGAACAGTACCTAAAACGTTAACTAAATGTTATAAAAACACATTGCAAAAAGTATTATTATATGCAAATGTAATCATTAAGGACATAAGCTATCTACATCTTTCCATTCGGCTTGACAATTTAATCAATATCTAAAAGTACCTCTATAGCAATATTTTTTTAGAGGTTGAAGTCATCAGGAACAAAATTTACAGCAAGTTTCAAAAATCTTAGTCAACAACAGTTAGATTTTTTGGCCCTTTTAAATTAAACATATATGAACTCAATCCAGCAGAATATTCCAGCAAGTAGAGCCAACGCCCAAACTGAAAATGCAAGAATTTTATAATGATGCATATTAAATTTGCCTAAAACATTAATTATATCATCAAAACAAATAGAAAAAAAATTAAGGAGCATAAATTTAACAAATGAATAATTTTGAAACCAAAAGCGGTTGTTATTTTCACTTACCCAATGAAAGAGAATATACAAATTGTGCCCGTTCATGAACCAACAATCAGAGCTGATAGCAATCTATTTGACTGTCGATGTTTATACAATCTGGAATAACATTTAGCTATTTTCACACGCAGCCAGACCGACACACACAATATATATATATATATATATATATATATATATATAAAGAACTAATATAATTTTACTTGCACCAAAATATCCATCACATATTTGTTTCATCTATCACTTTATTTGTCCTCTGCTAATAAATATGCTAGTGCATGAGATATTGAAATTGAACTAACAGGCAAATAATAGAATAATTTCACTGTTTCATCTATTTTAAGAGTATGTCGCATTCTGATGTATTAAATGGTATCTACTAAACAACACTATAATGTTTAATTTAAACATATTACTTTACTAAACTTCTAAGACTATAAAGAGTCGTCAGGCTATTGGAAGTTAAAAAGATGCAAGATAGCTTACCCATTATTTCCATGCAAAGTTTAAAGCCTAGAAACATACATTGTAGGCAAGATTTAAGAAACCAGTCTCCTACTTTAAAACTAAATTTTCGGTGTAGAAATTCCATAAATTGAAACACATATAATGAGTACTTTTCCCATATGTTCCATCCTTTTCATCCCTTTCCTTCACTTAACTAAACGTTTCCAAATTTATGACTCCATGTTAAAGGTTCATAATCATTTTCATGTGCAACTTTGTAAATACTAAAACATTTGTTTTAAGAATATGAATTACCAATGTATCATAGTACCAGGGTATACAAATCATGGAACACAAATAAGATGATGAATAAATACTACAAATAAATTCAAATGAACTACATATGTAAGTAATTCAAAATATAGTAAGACTGAGTTTATGAAAAAGGCTTGTTTGTTCCTGGTCATCCATTGATTCGCTGAAGGAACTTTATTTTGATAACATTTGTGTATATTTTGTTGGAAACCTACTTTGATTTTTTGTCAAATTAATTTTAGTTTGACAGCTAGTAATTGAAAGATTAGTGACTTAGCACGTAGCAGGAAGACTTCAGTGGACAATTTGAAAGCAAACAATAGTACATAAAATTTATACTCACAAGGATATAAGGAGGTGATTGTGTCAATAACTACAAAGGTGCACGTACTTAGCATAAGTTCTTTCCTTAATCCAGACTATTTGACAAACTCGCTATAAAGCAGTATATGTACGAGAATAACACTAAATCATTGATGTAAAAATAGAATGGGTGCTGATGTAGTAATTACAATATTTTTTCAAGGTTTTTGATTAGTCTAAGTGGTGTTGACTGCGTCTGACATCCAGAGCACATCCAGTAAATAACTGCTAAGATACTGTGAGGAAGGTGGTGGATTCAATTCCGACAGAGGCAGAGAACAAAACTAACAATCCGTCAACCAAAGTTTGTTTGTCTCTATCTACAACAATAATAGCCATGGATATGAATCATGGAAAAAAAGGAAAATCATAAGGGGATAATGTTTTGGATGCCAGTAATGCTTAGTTTAAAGATTCATTGTTGGGAAGGACAAAGGTTGAATAAGTACGCATAACTGGTGAGTGCCATATTTTGGTGTGGTGTTAACCAGTGCTTGAAAGTCATGCATAGAAAATGCCAGGACTTGATTGCAGATTGTTTTAGTAGAGGAAAGAAGGGTACGGAAGGTCGTGGGCAGAAACTGCATGATGAAGGGTAGGAGGATGTAGTTTTATTTATGGTGATGGTGGCCATTTGAAACAGGCACGGCGTTTGCAGGGGAAGTGACGATCCAGCGTGAGGATTATGGAGAAAATAAGAAAAAAGAAGATAGGATCAAACGTTCATCGATATTCTTGCGTCTTGTTGCGGAATTTCGCCATGGGTTTAGTACCTATGAGGTTTGTAAGCTTCCATAGTGTTGGGTTTGTTCACCCACACGCCAAACATGTTATTTTCAGCATAATTTCACTCCCAAAAGTTGAAGTGTTTAAGTTCTTGATAGGTGTTCTTGAAGTTCATATTAAATTTTGTTTGGTTTGGGTTTTGATGATATCTGGAGTTGAATGTGATTGTTTTGAGTGGATTCGTGTGGACTTAGTTTGGGTAATTTGATCTAATGAAAACTTGAGAAAAGAATTCGTTTAAAAGTGATTTTGGATCAGAAATAAGAGGTGAAATTTGTCAAACATAGCCTCGGGAGAGACTGGCGCGACAAGCCCTAGATGCGCCCATGGGGCTGGGGCGACGCCCCTGCAGTGCGCCCATATACTGTCTCTAAAGTTAAGGGCTGGCGCCGCGCACCCCTGCCCCAATATTTTTCCGTCAGTAGTCCTGTTTGAGCTAATTTAAAATGTATTCTTACTCCTTTTGATTCTAATTATTGCTCCCCAGCACACACTCAAGTGTACTTGGTCGCGCAAGTAATATAATTTTTTTATAAATGAGTTATCGTTCCCAAGGGAAATATGATCAACTTATATTCGCACTTAATTCCACAATTAAAGAGAGAAGTAACTAATTAAATAGATGATGATTTACTTGTTAACTACGACTCGTATGCACTAAATTAAAGTAAATAATAATGAACGACTTTGATATAATGTTTCAAGCAAGACAAAAAACAATACCAGGGCTGCATCATGTAATGAATGTAATGCATCATATTATCGGCTTCGAACTAACTTCAATTGTAAAATTACTGGTTTATAAGGTTGATAGTATGATCAGGGTTACACACCTATCGTGTCCTACCCCAACTAGATATCTAACCACATCGTTTATTAGGGATAAATAGAAAAAATGGCGAGCATTTATATTTCATCCTACTTTATAACCAAGCAAGGTTTTCATCTTCCGGGCGTCACTCTTGAACACTAATCTCCTCAATTTAATGGGCGAACCGAGCTCTCTATATTCCCTGGTCTATATAATTTCTCCTATGATTAATTCAAGATTAAACACTAGGTTTATCTTATGATGCACAAGAATAAAATAGTAAAACAACAATATAAAAGTAATTTGAATTGACAACAGAAGATTAATTCATTAAAATTCAAATATTCAACAATCGATTCATCGCTACATCCCTAGAACTAGAGCGTTTAGCTGCTCATGGTATTAGTAATCAATAAAAGATAATTGATCATAACAAACCCCAATAATAGAAGAGTTAAGAGGATTACAATCTTGATTATTGCCCTTCACACTACACAAAAATCGAATCCAAATAATGGAAGCCCTAGGATTTATTTATTGTAGTAGATAAAGTTAAGAATAAATCCTACTCAAATCCGAACTCCTAGTTGATGTTTAAAACTTGGAGAAGTCGGAATTGGACTGGGGCGGCACGCCTTTATCGCGCCTAGATCATATGGTACCGCATACTGTGGCGCGTCACCATTGCGCCTAGGAACATCCTCTGACCGTCTAGCTTTCCCACAGTGCGACTGCCAGTGCGCCTCAACAATCGCTCTGCGGGTAGGCCTTACACGGTGCGCCTAGAAAGGTGTCTCAAAAATGGCTCTAAATATAGGGCCTTGGCGCGGTGCGCCTGCCAGTCCGCCTCGCCTAGGTGTTTCCATACTTAGCCAATTGCACATTTGTCTTTGTTCCTTCTTTCTTCGTTCAAAATCTAATTTCTCCGAGTGTTCCTGAAATCAATAATCATGTGTGTAAGTGCATAAACATAGAAAACGACCTTAAAACCAAGCTAATAAACTGAGTAAAGTAAAGTTTTAATTTTCCTCAACAAGTCATATTTTTGCCAATAGTGTAATTCAATTTTCATATCGTACTTGTCAAGGAATCAAGAGGACTTTCATTTGGTTATAGTGTTGGCTTCACGTAATGGAAGGAATTTTGGTAATTCATTATAATGACTACTCCTCCCTAATGCACATGTTATCATTTAGCGAACACCATCCTTCATACTATTCTTTTCTTCTACTACACACTTCATGACTAAATACCCCGTTATTGCTCCATATTTGCCGTTTATTTTATTTCCATTTTTTAATATACTTTTGCATTAGCCAACTAAACTCTATACTTTTCATCCGAGTAAGGTGCACATCATCCTTTATACGATCAGGGCAAATATTTTGAGCATAGTCCTAAATTATCCACCTTTGTTTTAAGTCGAGGTGCACATTGTCACAGCGGACCAGGGTCAAATAAGGGTTTTCTTTTTCACATAATGTAATAATTCATACTAAGCTCATTCTACCTTACTTTTCACCCCTTCTTCTTAACATAGTTATTTAAGGAGCTTAAGACGATCAAAAAACTTTGTATCAAACAACGGGTTTCTTCTTATCATGTGGCTTTTCAAATGAACAAGGCTAAAGGATCAATGGGGATTCACAAGGGGGCAATTTAATCGTAGGCATACAAGTAGAGTAAAGAATTTGCTATTTTAAAGAACTGCCTCAATCACATTACTCATTCAACACACACAAGGAATGTTCTAGATATAGGGTTAACAAAGAATCATTAAAATCTCACCACACATGTCATTATGACACATATACGGATATACCAACAAACATGCCCATATAGTTGCATTACGGTATTACTACACAATTAAGCCTCCATTTCAACATTTTAGTCAAACATAAGAACATATGCTAATTAAAAGGTCAACAAGTCATTGCATTTTCCGAAGTATAACTATCCATGAAGTTTGGCTAACTTATTGGGACATAGCTTCAAAAGAACAAGGTTGGTTTTGTCTATCCTACTCCTCTATGTGATTGATTTTCTCTTAAGAAGATTATCATTTATCTATCATTGGCAATTTTCACTCCTAAAACGAATCAAGGACTCGATAAAGCAGTAAAATAATCATATACAGTTTAAATGGACAATCCTTAATAAAAGTACCAAAAACAAGCTTTGAGGAACCCAGAAGCAAACAATAGCAAAAAAAACTAAAGACTAAAACTAGACTCGATAAAACAGTAAACAACAATATGCACAGAGAATACCCCTATCCACACTTATAAAGATAAGCACTGTCCTCAATGCACAAGTAGAACAATGTAAAAGGGTAGGAACACTCTGTGAGTCCTCTAGGACTCGTCGTAGCCGCGGTCGAACATCATTAAGGCAGTCACCTCATCCAAAGCGTCGTCTTCCTTCTCATCATCCATTGCCTCAATAGCAGTGGGCTCATCGTCCACAGGCTCCAAAAAGGCCAGACTTGTCTTGCACAGATAGGCTGCACTATCTATAAATTGATAGCACTCTACCAAAGCCTCTTTTGCATCATAAGTTACTGGGCGGCCTCCAATTCGCAACTGCAACTCAGCCATACCAAACATGTGTGCTATGTTGTAATCTTGAACTTGCTTGTTGGGGGTCGACAAAATAGTCATATGCGATGTGTATAGTGCATTTATGTGAGTGACATCCACCAACATACCCGTCAACTTCGGGTGTGGAGCAACAGTCATTTCCAATTCCTCTTCCTCAATCTCACGACTTCTCAGAAAAAGAGTAATTAACCCCCTATATCAGAATACCCAGCTCAAATTATTCATAAACTTCATCATGTTTTGTCTCAAAATAGCACCCACATTAACAGACATTCCTTTCAAGAACGTGTAAACTAATACCACCCTATCCCGAGTTACACCAGTAAAGTGTTTAGCAGGAAGGAACACACTACACATTATCTTCAACCACACTCTAGCCACTTGACTAAAATTTACAAAATGTAGGGTATTATGCCTCCCCGTATCCTTGCGTCTCTCCCACCAACATTAGACTCAACCCCACATAAAGTGTATCAGATATCCCTATACGGATGTTCATCTTTCAAATCTTTGAAAAAAATTAGAATAACAATTAGGGGTCCCCAACACCTCAATCATAGCTTTTGCAAAATTTTTTACATCTTTCCCCCTGATAGGCACAGTCTTGTACTTAGTTTCAGTTAACCAATTTGCATAAAATTTGTGCACCAAAATCAAATTACAATCTCCATGATTATTAAACATAAACCACAATCCTAACTCATTCACAGTTCTATATATAGTTTAAAATCTATACTGTAGACTTACCTTATTCGCATATTCGTCCCCCATGTATTTCGCTTCTCGCTGAAACTGGAACCATTTCCAACCATACCTCTCTACTACCTTCTTACCAAATATGGGTATAAAAAGAATGAAACTATTATACCCATGATGACTACATGGTTTTCATAGAGACTTGAATTAATATGAACTCGCATGTCCATATCGGTGCTCAATACTACTGCCACAAATATACTAGCTCATATATTTTTAAAGCATACTAATTCTGTGGTTTGATATTAGTAATCAAAACATAAGATTTAATATCTCTCTTAAAAATCATAGTTTACCTACATGCTTCATTTGTTAAAGCTATTACTTCTATCTGAAAACTAGCTCTAAGTTACTTCTTTAAATGTGAAAATATTTGTTACTCTGAGGGATTACTTAGTAAACGTATAACTTTTGAGAATGAACTTAACTCTTTACAATTGCTTAAATTTTAACTTGAGCCATAAAACAAATTTAAAAATGTTTGTTACAGACTCTTGGAAACTTTATGATCTACTTTGACTTTGTTCTTAACTTTTAGACTTGACTCTTAACTTCTTTGTCTATAATCTTAACTTTCCTTGAATTGGATTATGGATTGAAGGATAGTGATATCATATTTATGGATGATTTTATGATGTTTAGATGTACTTTACAGTGTTTTAATCAACCAAGATATGTGGGTACATCACTTAGGAACTAGTACGAAAATATATGAAAAAATGAGGTCTCCTCGTGACCTTCGCGCTTTTGTTTGAGGCACTCTGGATAGCAAGGAACGCCAAAGCCTTTTAGATAGAGCCTTCTCTGAGGGACTCTGGAAGGCGCGGCCTCCCAATGTATGTCTGACGGGATGTCAAACTTTTCTTCTCCGATTTTCACCTCTAAACCTTCTAAACCTCATGGATCTTTCCCAAACACTTTGGATCACTAAAATTCTTAATAACACATAGTTTAGACTCGTAAAACTGCTCAGAAAGACAAGTGAAAACAACTAAATGTATACTACAACTCAACAAAAAAGAATTCAACAATTTTTCATCAAGAACTTCAACATTCATCATTCAATTTATTCAGAACTCGCTGAATTAAACATGTTGGTGTGTGGGTGAAAGAACCCAACATACAAATATCGCACATACCTCGATAGAAATTACCCTTAACGAATTCCACTCGCGAAACCTTAGTATTCCTAATGGATTTTCGACCTTTTTCTCCTTCCTCCTTCTTCTCTTCTCTTTTCTCCCAAGCCCTAAGCGTACATAAATTTTCTAAACTGACATAAGGTTTAGTTTTACCCCTAATAAACCCTTATAAGAAATTAGGAAATATTGGGGAGAACATATAACTTTACCCTTACAAAAATCTTGATTGGACTTTCGTCAAACAAATAGCCCAACTTCTGATCGGCATATCTCCCTCATACAATATAAAAAATGCACAAACTCTGCAGCGTTGGAAAGATATTTTCAAGGGCTTTAAAACCATATAAAGAAGTATCCCTAAATAATTATGAGCTAGAAGTTATGGCTGTTTGGGAATGACCAAAAACTTACTTTTATACTTATGAAATTTTCCATATGTTTTTCCTATTCTTTCAAAAATAACTATTCTTAGTCTTCTGTTATAATTCTAGGTATTTGGGTTTATGAGATGGTGCAAAAGTAGGAGGTTCTGTAGTAGTATGAATTCTTCATTTATATCCATAAAATATTTTTTATTAATAATGTTATTATCTACTAAAATATTTTAAAAGAACTATTAAAATAATAAACTTAGCGAAAAGAGTTGAGTTGTCTCTTGCTCATTATTTATACCGTTTTGGCTCAATTCACATTGATCCAATCAAATTCAGATTGGATTGGATCTTTCTCCATTTGTATGCTTAACCTATTATGATTGACCTAAAATTGATCCAATTTGCTCAACTACAGTCTCTAACAATGCCGAAGATTAAAATAGAAGAAAAAACAATGAAACAAATGTACTTATACAAGAAAACTAATAAAAAGGTACGAAATAGTTATCCTCTTTTGGATGAATTGCCATTTAACAAAGCAAATGACGATTAGCCTAGAAATGCCTAATGTTACAATTAGACGGGGCAAAAATCCGAGTTGGCTCTAATGTGGGCGGGTCAAAAATGGGTAAACATAAAATGGGTTATCATTCAATCAGTCCATATTTTTTATGGGTAATGTAACACCCAAGAAATTCTTTTTGAACAAAGTCTCGAATTGTTCATCGTAGTGAGTGAGATTTTTACCAAGGAATTTAAAATTTTATTAAGTATTAAATTCAGTTCACTAGATTTAATACCTTGAGGTTCATTAAGAATTAAATTGGAAATAACAAAAATCTGAAAATGGAGAGTTAAGTAAAGTATGAGTTTTGTGTCAACTTTAAACGACCATAACTCGTAGCAAATGATGCGTGCGGTGTGCTACAAGATACCATTGGAAATATCTGTGAATTATCTTTCCAAATCTAGCAAGTTTTCTAAATTTTGATTTCGAATGAGTGAGATATGACCTTTTGAAGTTAGGTTGTCAAGTTAAGAAAAATTAGCCTAAAATAATGAGGGGTATTTTGGTCCTTTCCTTACCTAATCATATTGAAATCGTTTCTAGTCATACTATAGGGGTATAATACTTTTAAGTTCAGTTTTAAGATCTTAACAAAACACCTAGGGTTTTAGTTGAGAGTTCAAGAAGAGGCAAGAAAAGAAAAGAGGAGAAAAGAGACAAGGTTGAAGGCGTTCACTGACGTTCTTGAGTCTAATTGTTGATTTTCGCCATAGGTCTATTCCATAAAAGGTATATAAACTTCCATAGTGTTGGGTTAGTTCATCCAACCGCCAATCATGTATTTTTTCAGCGAAATTTCATGCTTAAAGTTTAACGATTAGTGTTTTTTAAAGGTATTCTTGAAGTTCGCTCTAAATCTTGTTGTGTTGGAGTTTTGATGGTTTATTGATGTCAAATTGAGTAATTTTAGTGTCGGTTCCAGTAGTGTAAAGTGTAGTTAAGTTAAGTAATTGAATCCAAGTGAATGGGGAAAAAACCGTTCGAATTTAGGAGATTTAGGATGAGAAAATGAGCAAAAGTGCTTGGCAGAAATTCTAGGTTGGGGCCTGGCGTCGCGCACCTTCCAGAGGCCCCCAAACCTATCCTTCTACATCAAGGGTTGGGCTCCGCACCAGACATAGCCCCAGGGTCATCTGCCAAATCCAGTTTGCCCTCGGTAGCTCGACTTGAGTACGTTTTAACCGCACCTTCACTCCTTTTCGATTCTAACTAATCTAATCTACTTCTAACCACCTAAAATCAGTCATAACATGATCGTAACCTTTAATACGTAATTCAAATTCAATGTATAGTTGAGAGTTAAGTTAGTAGAATTCTTTCAAACGTTCTATGAAAGTTCTTTTAGGGATCTTCCACAACTTCTACTAACTTGTTTCAAGACTCAAGCAAGTGAGTATAAGAGTGAAAAGTATGTATTCATGATTCTACAATATCATTTAAATCCTTCTTATTATGAATCATAACTCTTGAATTCATAATTCACATTCAAAAGAGAATTAAGAGTAGAGTTCAAGAATTACATTAAGTTAAATCGTGAAATTTTGTGAGATAAACTATTAAGAATGAGCTAAGATTTGAGGAAGTAAGTAAGAGAATGAGAAGAGTTGTATGCATGAGTTCCATCTAGTTACTTAGACCTTCGAGTCAAGTCGTTCATGCCCATAACATCCGCATGAGTTTCATAAATTGAATATCATTGAGAGGAGTAGTATTTCCATGTTTTAAGTCGTGAGTATTGAGTTCCTTATTCCTATCTTGAGTTAAAAAGTACCTTCTAGTTCTTGAGTTGAGTAGGCCATGGTCATAATTCCGTATGAACTCTCCAATTTAAAAAACATGAAATTATTCATAAACATCAGATAATGATCCTTAAATCCATACTTCAATTCAAGGAAAATTAAGATCAAAACCAAGGAAGCTAAGAGCCAAGTCTAGATGTTAAGAAGCAAGTAAAAGTAAAGTTATAAAGTTTTCTAGAGTGGTTCACAAATGTTTTCACTTCGTTTTAAAATACTTAAAGTTCAAGTCAATAAAGAGTGAAGAGTTGAGTTCATTTTTCAAAATCTATAGGGGAACTAGTATTCCCTAAGAGTTAAGTTTTCAAGTAAGAAAAGACGATCAAGTAGAGTTCAGTTCTCAAGAGTTATAAGGGAAATAACTAATCGCTAAGAGTTTAAACAAAATGTTTGCAAACATTTGAGAAATAAGGGAAGCTATACTTCCACAGAGCCTATGGCTAGTTTCAGTAAAAGAAAAAGGAAACTATGATTTCCAAGAGAGATTTTTAAAGTTACGTTTTGAGCATTAATCTCAAAACACATACTCAGTATGTTTTTAAACATAAGAGCTAGTATATTTTTAGGAATAATTGAGCACCGATATAGGAGAGAGTTCAGATAACTCACAGCCCCCATAAACCATGTAGCTAGCATGGATAGAAAAGGTTCACACTTTTTAGATGAACCCTTTTCGCAGTTAACTAATGGTTCCATTAGGCATTTTAGCTCTTATACCTTTGTCCGGCTATAAGATGCAATGACAGCGTGAGGTAGATCATTGTATCATCAACTGTAGCTCTTAAGTGATTCTTGTCGGTTAGAGAAACCCCAACAGTATTATTTCCATGGTTCCTCAAGGGGTTCTTCTTAGTATGAATGAGGGTATGTGACTTCATTCATTCATCGCATAAGTAAACTTTGAAAGGGAGCATGATATATATTTTATGATATTATTATCTTGAGTTAACATCATGTTATTACACAACTTTTCTTTATCTTGCACTTGTTTTAAACTATTTTATATTGAAATGAATTTATTTGAGTATCAGGAGTTGAGTATCTTTAAGTCAAGTATCTTGAGTTAATCTTTACTTCATTGAGTCAAGTATCATATCTTGAAGTTTAGTATCTAATTCTTGAGTTGAGTATCTTATTCTTGATTAGAGTTGAGTTGAAAAGAAGTAAGTATGTTTCCGTCTTTTGTTCAAGTATCAAGCTTATGTTATGATTTAGAATTCCCCTTACATACTCGTACATTCCACGTTCTGAGTCATTTTTCCTGCATCTATTGATGATGCATACACATGTATTTAGGATCATCAACAGGAGCTTCGTTGATACATCCTACAGTTTGAGTAAGACTTGGTGAACCTCCTTGTTTACGGAGGATTTCATTTACTTTTTAGTTTAGTCAGGATGTCATGGGTCTTGTCCTGACTTCCATCTTTATTAGTTAGAGGCTTCATAGATAGTAAGTATAGTTGAGGAAAGTGTATTAATCATTTATTTAATTAAATGTTTTAAAGACTAAAGTTGCCTATTATATGGCTAGTTGAATAAAATATGTTATTCAAAGTTCCTCATTTCAGTTTCATGAATTTTTATTCAGTTTAAAACTTTTGTATGGTTAAGTTTATCTTCCACTTGTAGTCAGCCAGGTTGAGCGTTACCTTGGGTACCAACAATGATCTTTGAGTGCCGGCCACGTCCAGGGTGTAGGCTCGAGTAGTGACAGGTAAAAATGGGTTGAGTAATACATGGATCGGATAAAATACTAGTTTACCCACATTTTTATGAATAAATAGTATTTTATTTAAGAGTTCAATACAGAAAGGATGTTTTAGTCTTTTTTAGATGAAAATGTTAAACATGCTTCATTTAGCTTTATTATATCATAAATAAATCTTATAAATTTTCTATATAAAATAAATTTATGCAATAACAAGATGAAATTATTTTTTATTTCAAATTAAATGAATATTTTGATTTTGGGACTAAAACATGGTTAACGTATTTTAAGCAATGCCAATATAAAAATAAATAAATAAACACAATGTAAGTATAATAAACAAAAGAAATATACATTTTAATTATATATTTTTGGATGGTCAAAGACTTTACCTTTTTAATTAGAGAGAAGAGTAGTTAGTTCTATAGAATAACATAAAAAGGAAGATCAATCACACAATTTTTAGTGATATCATGAATCTTGAGTGATTAGAAGTTAGAAGTTTAACTCATTTAGCTAATTCATATTTCACCCATCTTTTATCCATGTTAAAAATCACTTACCCAACCCACTATAATATAGCAGTTTGGGCGATTCACCAAAATATGGACTCATTTTCCCGAAACTATAGTTACATCAAAATTGTAGATAGTCATGTGTCTTTACTATTTTTCTATGATAAAAAAGATTAGCTATAAATAGTAATTATTGTAAGAATTCACAACTCATATTACTAATATGATAAATACATATCATAAATTAGTTGTACTATATATATTTTTTTATTTGAATCATTAAATAGATTTCAACATTTGATTAGATTACTTGATGGGCAACGAAAACAATGATATTTTCTGTGGGATTCTATAAATTTGTCCTTTTATGTTCATTAGGGTTTATACCTCTACTCTATTTAATCACAAATGTTGCAATAACGTAAGATATGCCAAGGGAAAGCTTAATTTCATTTTCTGCATCAAATACACTCGTTTAAAATCCCAGTATGTATCAATATTAATTTATTTATTAGCATTAATGTTTATGTTTTTACATGTCCTATCAGAGCATGAAGCTAGAGCTAATGATTTCACATAACGTTATCTTTTTATGAGAGGCATATCCATATTCATATGTGTGGGTGCATATACACGTATCTCTGAAGAAAAAAAGATATAATTTACGCACATTTAATGAGTGTAGAGTTATCTTTGTGCTGCACGTACAAGCTAGTGAGGAATCAACCACGTTACCAGTGTTTGGATCTGGATAAAGCCCTTATTTCTTTTTAAATTTATTAGTGTACCTGAAGTCTTCAATTCATAGGTTTGTTTTTGCTTGTTATAGACAGAAATTTTTATGTTCTATTACGACATAAGTTTTTAGCCAATCACCATTTAGGTTGAAGAAAGAAAAAATTGGTTAAAATATGCATTTAATACTACACAATTTTTTTGATAGATTTAATACATAATGTTAGGAATCTAACTAAAAGAAAGAACGATTCCTATTTAGTCCTAGAACACACGAATTCCGAAAAGAAAAAGTTATGGAAAAACATTGTCATGTTTTTAAATAATTATTTTATTTTCTTTTTTTTAAAAAAGGCATAAGTGCTCCCTAGAATAATTGTCAAAATTTTAGGAACACACATTTTCTTTACATGTCCTAATACCTCCTAGAACTATTTCGAAATGCAATAAATATACCTTTTTTGGTTTTCAGATGGCGTAGAGATTGATGAAAGCAAATGACAAGTAAAAAATATTAAGAAAAAAAATTAATCAGTATTCAACATATATCCTTTATTGATTGAACATTTTACCATTAGTCAGTACATGAATTGATAAATTAACACAGTAATAGATCAAGGTAATTTGTGGTCTAAAACAAAAAATATGTTGGACGCCTAAAGTTAAGTTATTTTTGTAAAAATGTGAGATCCAAGTTATTTTTTTCTTTTTGATAAAATAGCTTTATTTTTTATGATCTTAAACTAAAGATATAGATATACCCAAATATTCCTTTAATCTTGTGGTCTTAAACATACCACGTGAAAGTTAAATTTAAAAAATTTTCCATAGAAAAGAGTCCCAAAACAAATTAAAACATTCTTTGTTTTTGCTACGAAAAGCTTAAGATAATTTTATTTTTACTAAAAAAATTAAGTCTTTTGATTTCTGAGGCCTAAGGCATATGTCTCATCTTTAAAGGAATTGAGCCACCCTAAAGAAACCCTAATTAAAACTACAATAACAACAGTAATATTTTTTCAAAAAGAAGTATAGTATACTCTGATGATGGGTGTATCGAAAGTCATTGTGTAATGGTAGCAACAAAAGTAAGTTATTTCAAACTTGTTTCCTCTTAAGATTTAAGTGTTTCAAATAATTACACTATTAAGAAAAAATATAGTTATTTAAATAATAACACTATTAAGAAAAGTAAAATATTTGTTAAATTCTAATTATTATATCTTGAGAAAAAATAGATTAAAGGCATATGGACTTATATCTTAATCTTGAATAATGAATATCACCTTGTTCAATTATATACAATTTTTTTTATTTATACGAATCTGATTTCTCATTAAACTCTTGATGGTTTTTGGTTAAATTATGGGTTTGGATATGAATTTTTAAGTTAACAAAATAATATTATTTCACATGACTTTGGTGTTCTTATTAATAACTTATACATAAATTAAAATTTAATGACGTATTTTTTTATTCTCTTTCACCAAAATATATTTTTTTAATTAGTTTTTATTTGATTTTATACCACTAGATAGTGTCTAGAAGCATTTTATTATTTCTATAATTAAAAGAAAACCTCAAGAGATAAGTACAAGCAAGGGGGCTAGACCTTAGCTTACCAATTCTAATGAGTTACAATACCTCTATTATTAACTCGCATGAATAAATAAGAGCTAGAGAGAAGTAAGTATTCTATGATCATCACAAAGTTTATAATACACTCTATGATGATATTGCAAATGAGTATGATTAAGTAGTCGGAAAGTATAAAAACCATGATAATCTTTGAGTAATTAAACTCAAAGTATAAAAGATATATTGCCCTTCTAAAGAAACCTGAAGTGTTACATTAATATCATTCTTTGCATGGATTTGTTACAATCATGTTATGCATCAGTCGATTGTAGAACTAGGATTGTTCATTTTCAGTTCTTGGACGAATCAATATTCAATAGAAGGGTAGTAGCTTGGTTCCTATGGGTCGATTTATTTCTTATCTTAAGGACAAAAAGAGGATATCTAAGGGTTATCTCTATCATAATTCGGGTTAAGGATTCTAGCATTGAAAACCCAACTCTTGAGTCAATTCTAGTAGTTTGTGAATTTCCCGAAGATCATCCTGGGGTCCCTCCCGAAAGGAAAATCGACTTTGGAATTGATCTCCTTCAAGATACCCAGCATATTCCTATTCCTCTTTAAAGAATGACTCTAGCAGATCTTAAGGAATTGAAAGAGTAGTTGAAAGAACATCTAGATAAGGGCTTAACAAGACAATATTTCACCATGGGGTGCACCAATGTTGTTGGTAAGGAATAAAGATGGTTCACTCAGAATGTGTATTGAGTATAGAGAGTTGAATAAGTTCACAATCAAGAATAACTATCTCATCCCTAGGATTGATGTCTTGTTTGACCAACTTCAGGGTGCTAGTCATTTATCAAAGATACACCTCAGATCCAGTTATCATCATCTCAGAGTCAGAGATAGTAACATTCCAAAAACAGCCTTCATAACTCGGTATGGTCATTATAAATATCTAGTTGTGTCATTTGGACTAACCAATGCTCCTACAAGTTTAATGTATTTGATGAACAGAGTGTTCAAACGGAACTTAGAGTTGTTTGTTATTGTCTCTTTTAATGATATCGTCATTTACTCTAGGAATGAGGAAGAACAAGCAGGTCATTTGAGTGTTGTTCTGCAGACTCTCAAAGATTGCCAGTTATTCGCTAAGTTTAGCAAATGAAAGTTTTTGTTGCAATCTGTTGCTTTCCTTTGGCACATTTTGTCTACCGAAGGGATTCGAGTGGACTCGCAGAAAACAAAAGTCGTGAAACAATGGCCCAGACCTACCTCTTCTACAAATATCAAAACTGTCTTAGGTCTAGCGGGTTATTACAGCAGGTTCGTGGAAGGATTTTCATCCATAGCCTCACCATTGACTAGGTTTACTCAGAAGATGGTCAAGTTTTAATGATCAGATGATTGTGAGAAAAGCTTCACAGAATTGAAAATTACATTGACTACAGCTCCTGTCTTGACTCTATCAGAGGGTTAAGATGGATATGTGATCTATTGCGATGCATCTAGAGTTGGCCTTGGTTTTATGTTGATGCAAGGAGATAAGGTGATAGATTATGCTTCTAGATAGCTATCTCAGATAGAGGTCCTCAATTTCCCTCACATTTCTTGAATTCGTTTCAGCAGGGTCTTGGTACTCGAGTTAACATTAGCACAACGTTTAATCCGCAAACGGATGGACAGGCAAAGCGTACCATTTAGACGCTAGAGGATATGTTGAGAGCTTTTGTGATCGATTTCAAAGGTAGTTGGGATGATCACCTTCGTTTTATTGAGTTCGCCTACAACAATAGCTACCATTCCAGCATTCTGATAGCCCCTTATGAGGCTTTATATGGGCATAGATGTAGATCTCCTGTTGGTTGGTTTGAAATAGATGAAACAACTTTGATATAGCCAGATTACATCCTTTATGCTATGGAGAAAAATGCAACTCATTAGAGATGGACATAAGACAACCCAAATTCGTCAGAAATCTAATGCAGATGTAAGGAGAAGGTAACTAGATTTCCAAGTTGATGATTGAGTTTTTCTAAAAGTATTACCTATGAAAGGGATGATGATATTTTGAATGAAAGGGAAACTCAATGTAGATATGTAGGACCTTACAAGATCTTGAAAAGGGTTAGCAAGGTTGCATATGAGTTAGAGTTGCCAGCAAAATTAGCAGCAGTGAATCCGGTTTTCCACATTTCACTCTTGAAAAAGTGTGTTGGTGACCTAACTTCTATAGTGTTATTAGAGAGTATGGCGGTGAAAGATAGTCTCTCTTATAAGGATGTACAAGTTGAGATTTTTGACCGTCAGGTTCAAAGGTTGAGGAACGAAAAAAATGCTTCAGCCAAGGTTTTGTGGAGGAATAAGTCCTTCTGAGGAGCTACTTGGGAAGTAGAAGCACCCATGAAAGCCAAGTATCCTCACCCCTTTCCTTCCGATTTACTCCAGCTTGAGGTAATAGTTCCTTTTTCAGTTTTCCAGTCATTCTTGTGTGAATTTAGTCTTAGAATCATGTTCCCGCAGCTTGTACTTGCATAAGCAGACATTTTCTTTACATGTCCTAATACCTCCTAGAACTATTTCGAAATATAATAAATACACCTTTTTTTATGTATAGATGCCGTAGAGAGTGTTTAAAGCAAATGACAAGTAAAAAATTTGAAGAAAAAAATTAATCAGTATTTAACATATATCCTTTCTTGATTTAACATTTTACCATTAGTCAGTACACAAATTGATAAATTAACACAGTAATGGCTCAAGCTTATTCGTGGTCTAAATCAAAAAATAAGTTGGAGGCCTGAAGTTTAATTAATTTTTTTGAATGTGATATCCAAGTTGTTGTTTTGTTTTTGATAAAATAGGTTTATCTTTTATGATCTTAAACTAAAGATATAGATATACCAAAATATTTCTTTAATGTTGTGGTCTTAAACATATCATGTGGAAGTTAAATTTAAAAATTAATCCATAGAAAAGAGTTTAGAAACAAATTAAAACATTCTTTGTTTTTGCTACGAAAAGCATAAGATAATTTTTATTTTTAGTAAAACACTAGGTCTTTCGATTTTTGAGTCCTAAGGATTATGTCTCATCTTTAAAGGAATTGAGCCACCCTGAAGAAACACTAACTAAAACTACTATAATATACTCTGATGATGGGTGTATCAAAATTCATTGTGTAATGGTAGCAACAAAATTATGTTATTTCTAACTTGTCTCCTCTTAAGATTTTAGTTTTTCAGATAATTACACTATTAAGAAAAAATATAGTTTTTCAAATAAGTACACTATTAAGAAAAATTAAAATATTCTTTAAATTCTAATTATGTTATCTTGAGAAAACATAGATTAAACGCATATGGACTTATGACTTAGTCTTGAATAATGAATATCACCTTGTTCAATTATATACAATTTGTTTTTTAATATATAGGAATCTGATTTCTCATTCAATTATTGATGGTTTTAGGTTCAGTTAAGGGTTTGGATATGAATATTTAAATCAAAAAAATAATATTATTCACATGACTTTGGTGTTATTATTAATAACATATGCTTAAATTAAAATTTCATGATGTATTTTTTTATTCTCTTTAACCAAAATATATTTTTTTAATTATTTTTTATTTTATTTTATACCACTAGACAGTGTCTAGTGGCATTTTATTATTGATATAATTAAAAGAAAACCTCAACAGAGATAAGTACAAGCAAGGGGGCAAGACCTTACCTAACCAATTCTAATGAGGTACAATACCTCTACTAATTAACTCGCATGGATAAATAAGAGCTAGAGAGAACTAAGTATTCTATGATCATCACAAAGTTTATAATACACTCTATGATGATATTGCAAATGAGTATGATTAAGTAGTAGGAAAGTATAAAAACCATGATAAGATTTGAGTAAATTATACTCAAACTAAAAAAGATAGATTGCCCTTCTAAAGAAACCTGAAGTGTTTTCCCCTTGTCTTCATCTTCAAATTTGTCAAAACTTTTTGATAGTTCATCAAATTTTCTTAGATTTATTGGATCTCGTGAATGTTGTTGGCATTGTCATGTCATTCTGCTATGCCAGATGCATTGGTAGGTTTCGTGGAACAACACTCTCATGTGATTCTGCTTTGCCAGTGGCATCTTTAGGTGTCATGGAACAAATTCCTCAGTCATCCTACCATCCCAACTATTTTTTCTTCCATGCTTCTTTTTGTTGTTGCTTTGTTGCCTAGGAGAAATTTCTTCATCCCTAGCTGCATTTGCAAAAAAATAATTCAACATATCTTCTTCTTTACTTTCCTCAAAGGTTTCCTCATCTTTTAGGCTAGAAAACCTATTTGTGGACAAAGAACTACTAACAAAATATTGTAGTTGTTTGTTTGTGTTAATAGGCGTAAGAGTATTCTACTTTCTAACATTAGAACTCACCAACACATGAAGAAGCTCTTTGTCACAAACTTAAACTTCTTGAACAATAGTACCTGATAAAACCAATTGTCGCCCTATATGTAATGGGGATGATTCACTTGCAATGCCTCTACCCTTAGGAACAAAAACTCGTGCTTCAAGGATCTAATTTCTATGACTTGGGATATGGTCATCCGCTTCTTCCATCTGGTTGGTCCATCGACTCTCACTTGTAACACCTTTTTGCCCGCTAAAAGTGATTAAATTATTAGTCAAAGTAACTTGAGAGATTGAAACAATTGGTAGAGTACGAGAGTTAACCATATTTAACTTAGGAGCAAGATGAGGCTTAATTTGAGAGGCTCCCGGAGAACCAATTTGAACTCCAACATCAACTGTTACCGCTGCTTTATCAACTATATTAGAATGTCTAAGTTCTTTTATTTGTACCACAAAAGTAGTAGTTGTGTTAATTGCTATATCTTCAATCAATAGCTTTCCAGAAGCGACTTGCGACGGCAACAACAAAAGTCTTTGAATTAGTTATCGTTTTTGGAAGTCCAATCTTATCATTTTTTGTATCTACAGGTTCACTCCCTACCCTCGCGACCCCTGTATCTGCATTTGAACCAACTTTATCTTCACATTTGACTACACATATATCACCTTCTTGATATTCTTGGCCTTTATCTGTAGTTTTTGTAACATCGACAAAACTTTTTGCTCCCCATTTAATTGAAGATAACCAACCTGTTTTTAAAGAACTGAGCAAAAATCATCATAAAGATCATAACACATTAAAAGATGTCGTACTGCAAGCGAGCCAATTAAACAACGTCCTTTGATGACCAAGTGTTCTCGAATTAATATTCTCAGTTCGTGTAAGCCTTTTTCACCATAGGAAAGCTTCCTAATTAGGAATTCATGAAGTCCCACTTCAACGGCATCTCATCCAATTCCTTAAAAGTAAAACATACAGTTTGTTCCCCGTATAATAAATAAAATAGTTTTCATGTTTGTTTTGGTTAGTGTTGTAGGATTATAGTTCATAGGAGATGCATGGGTATCCTTAAGTTTAATTCTCCCACAATTTGATATTGGGGAGAGGCAGCAGATTTAGCTATGAGAGTCTTCTATGTCTCCTTTCACCAAAATATTGAAATTAAGTGTGTAGTTAACTAAATTAATATTTTCAGCATCTTGTAGCACATTTTTTTGGGGTTATATATCCCATAAAAGGGTAATTGTAATAGTAGTATTAGTTTTGCTAGAGTTAAATTTTTAGTGAACCATTGTTCTAAAATTTAATACAAATATTATTTTTATATATACTACCAATTGACCCCTTTAGTGTTGAAGAATGTGTCAAGTGTTATCTGTTATTTTATAATGTTACGACAAACACATGTCATTTGTATAGTGTTTTGATATAAGCACTCTATACTATAATTTTCTATTACAATAAGTAGAACATCACTAATTTAAACTTCTACGTTCTCTTCAAATTCTATGCAAAAATACTTTAGATGTATTTGATTTAACCTAAACCAGAAAATTTTACATCAAGAGTTGAAATTTAAAGAAATCAAAGCATATGTCACCTACAAATTATGCACCTTTTCTTATATTGTGAGAGTTGTGACATGTTAGTTGAAAGAATATAAAAAACATTTGTTTTTTGTTCGTATAGTGTATACACTGACCTTACCAACGGTATTCTTGTTTATTTTCTACATATTATCATGCCTCCAGATGAAATAAGACTACATTTACCTCTTCTTGATAAACTAAGCAACCTTTCCATTTATTAATCGATGACATTCTTAATAGGTTGTCTTTTAAGGATGTGGTAAGAATTAGTACACTTTCTATGGATTGGAAATATATTTGTCGTAGAATTCCAGAGGTGAAATTTTATCAAGCGGTCTGTGAAAAACCAGAGGACTTGATATCCCCTATCATTCCATTTATTCCCATTCTCGATTGATTCTTCAGGTTTCATATAGGAACAATATTTAAAGTTACCCTCGACATTTTTAGTCAAAAAGTATGTCGTAATGTTGATCGTTTGATACATTTGCTCGACAAATTTTTTCATTCATACATCTCTTCCTTAAAATTCCATTTACTTATCCACCATAGAAGATCCGTTACTTCTTTTTTATTATTCAGCATTGAGGCATTTGTATCTCATGGGATGTGAAATACATCTTCCATGCTTCTTTCATGGATTTAATACGTTGATTAAACTAAAATTAAAATTTGTAACATTATCTTCTGATATGTTTGAATGTTTGATCTCTAATTGACCGTTGCTTGAGATTTGATGCTTAAAGACATTGACAATCCATGTCTCATGAGTATTAATGCTTCTAATGTATGGTCATTTGTCTTTAGTGGTGATATACAGTTGATATATCTAGAAAATGTTCCTCTGCTTTCCAATGTTCTGTATGGGCCTAAACAATTCGTTTTAGAGGAAACAAATAATTTTGAGAATATTTTTTTTGTTATTTTTGCTTTCGATTATTTCAACTAAGATAATTTTAAGGTAATGTTGTTTCATTGTACTTATATTTCCGTATATGTATTTTTCTTTTTGGAGTCCTGATTTTTGTTATTTTTATTCATAGGTCGATATTGGATAAACTTAATTTATACCAACAAGGCTTCCATTAATTCTTAACAGTCTCGAATGCCTATTCATATCTTGTATTACTCTTGGATAATTTTTTGATCTTTCGTTTACGCTTTGCATGCGGCGGAGCTCTCAAAATTTGAAAGAAGTTGAATTTCAGGTTGTCATTAATTTTTCTTTTTCTCTCTATCTTTTCATGTTTTTATATTCATATGTAATGAATTTGATAGTTTTTTCTTGATTTTTCTTACGGGTGTATTGTTAATGATGGAGATTATTTCGAACCTGTGCCCTAGGAAGTTGTTGATGAGATTCCGGCAAGCTTCTCGGACATCACATTTATTCATTTGAGAACAATTAAGTTTTATGATGAACTACTAGAAGAGGGTGAAATGCCCCTTACCATGGTTTTATTGGCAAAGTCTCTAGCACTTGTCAATGTTGAAATTAAGCCCAGTCAAACGGAAACTAAAAAATCTCTCAAAGTACTCGCGGAGATAACAAATTTTCAACGGCAAAAATGTTTTGGAAGTGCAAATAGAAATGAGATGTTTGGTTGATGGAGTAGTAAAGTTGTGTCTTGCCTTTGCTTTAAGGTACTATAAAGATTTTTTCTACTTGAAAACATAGAATTGTGAAACTGGATGGATGTATTGAATACTCTTTTACGGAACAAAGATGGTTTTTACATTTCATGCTTGTTATTAAATGATGTATGATTTGAGACTTTGGTAGTTTATTTTGAAGTTACGATGTGTGTTGAATACTCTCAGGAAGGTTGAAACATTGTGTGGAAACCTAATTTTTAAGTAGCAGGAATTTATTTCCTCTTAAGGAATAAGCCCAAGTTAGATCTAGAAGTATTTATGTCGAACGTGATCCTTCCTCATATATGAAGAAAAAACTCGAAGAAGCATCATTCAATTGTGGGTTCTTGAGGTGATGTTTATTTTGATGTAATGTTGTGTGTTAAATTCTCTTAGGCGAGGTTGAAATACTTAATGACTTTTTGTATGGTTAGTAGGAATTTCTTATTTCCTAAGGATATGTTGGACATGATTCTTCCTCACCTGTGAAGAAAAAACTCATAGAAGAAATATCGATTTGTGTCAAGCAAATATATCAAACAATCACCATTAGGAAATACCTTTATACTAGTATTGTCGAGGGTAACTTTCAATTTTATTCTTATATAAAACCTAAGGAAACACTCGATAATGGGAATAAATCGAATGGTAGGCGATGTCAATTCCTCTACTGTTTCCCAGACCGTTTGATCAAATTCCTCATGTGAAATTATTTGACAAGTATATAGCCAATTCTTAGAAAGTGTACAAGTTCTTACAACATTTCAAAAAGACGGCCTATTTAGAATGTAATCAATTAAAAGAGTGGCAAGATTTCTAAGTCGATTAGGAGAAGGTGAAATTAGTCTTTCTTCATCTATTGGTATGATAATTTGTAGAAATTAAACAAGAATAGAATTGGTACGATCATAGTATACGCTACACGAACAATAAACAAACATATCACAACTCTAACAATAAAGAAAAGGTGCATAATTTGTAGATGACATTTGCATTGATTTCTTTAATTTTCAACTCTTAATATAAAATTCTTTGGCAAAGGTTGAATCAAGCACATATAAAGTATTTTTTGTATAGAATTTTAAGAGAACTTAGAGGTTTAAGTTAGTAATGTTATACTTATTGTACTAGAAATTTATACTATTGAGTTCTTTCATAAATATTAAATGGATGACATGTGTTTATTGCAACATTATGAATCAATAGATAACACTTGACACTTCCTTCAATACTAAAGGAGTCATTTGGTAGTATATATCAAAATAGTATTTGAATTATATTTTAGTACAAATGTTTTACTGTAAATTTAACCCTGGTACAACTAATACTATATTTAAATCAACCTTTTTTGGGGATATATGACCCCAAACATTTGTTCTACATGAAGAATGATTATTTATCCTTATTGATGGGGATTATTTGGAACAGGTGCCCCATGAGCTTGTTGATGAGATTGTTTCAAGGTTCTTGGATATAAAATTTAATCACCTAAGGATAGTTATGTTTTATGAAGTACTATTAGAAGAGGGTGAAATACAACTTATAGGAATTTCTTTCTAATTAAGTAATTACTCCAACATAGACAAAGAAGTATGATGGATGTGCTCCTTCCGAATATGTGAAGACGCAACTCGTAGAAGCATCGCCCAATTCGGGATTCTTGAGTTGATGTTTATTCCAAAGATAAGTTGGGTGTTAAATTTCCTTAGGTAAACTTGACGCATGAAGTGAAAAATTACTTACTGTCTTGCTAGTAGAAATTTCTTGCCTATTAAGGAATTAGTCCTAGTTAGCCAAGATGTACATTTGTTGGACATGATGCTTCCTTATATTTGTAAACTATGTAAGTTTCTAATGAATAGGAAACCAAACACTTCACATTTCTAAGAAGGACATGTCTAACCCAAGACAACCTATGCAAAAGAAATCACACTGGTGATATGAAGCTTGGAACTTCTTCTGCACAACTTTTGAATTGAAATGGGTCATGCCTTAGGCATTGAAGCAAGATTATGAAAGTTGATATATTTTAAGATTTTATAAAATCATAAAAATGGTTTGGGAAATGGTCCTAACAATCAGCTTTTAATATTTATGGACAGAAGCAACACCTGATGCTTTGCTAGCACAAAAACTCAAACCTCTTATCTGAATGTTTAACTATTTAGCTAATTTGTTTAGCTCAAATGCTTTACCCCCATAATAATACTTTTGTGCATTTTATATACTCCTTATCACTACTATGATTTATTTTGGAAAAAATAAAGCAAAGGTGCATGTCCTCTAGGCTTACCAACTAACAAGTTTTACTTTACCATCTAAGTTTTTTAAGGCAAATAAATAAGGAAAACAATTACTTGGACTTGTAGAAAATAAATAACCTTACAAGATGATTGCAGTACATTTAACTTAAAGATACTTACAACTTACAACCAATAAGTTGATTACTAAAGTATTATCCAATAAATGGAAAATGTGCTAAAATATTTTAAAATGCCTACAAAAAAGCTATCATATTATGTGGAACAACATATGCCTGCAAATATAGGAATGGAATAGTTGGCATTATGTGTAACCATATAGTAAGAGATCATAAATGAAAAGAAACAAATTAGTAAAAGAGATAAGCCTTTTAAGAGACTGAAATATTGAATACTATCATATTATTTGTTGGTATGGGATATCATATTCTAATTCAGGCTGAGAACTACTATGCAAATATTTACCCGAAGAAATATCATTGATCAATTATTTTTCCCCTTCATGCTCCTGACAAAATAGTCATCAACAAATCCAGACTTATAAAGGTGACGTTTAACAACTTAAAGTTACATGTATCTAAAGTTGTGGCACTTTTTACATGGACATCTAACTTTATCATGTTATTCATTTGAGAACATGCATATTGGATAAATTTATCAACGCCATCTATGAAACTTTAATTTATAGCCCCTCGACCATCCAACCTTTCATACATCTAACTACACTCTAGATTATTCATGTACCTATTCATGTTTAAATAATGAAACATTTAATAACAAACACAAGTTGATCGAGGACTACTTACAATAACAAGCATATTTTTAAGAACATGCATACTGGAAAGTCACTGATTCTCATTTATATTCAAAATTTTGTCAAAATATACAGATAGGCATGACAAAATAAGTTGCTGAAATTACTTGTAGGTAAAGCTGGAAAAAAAAGAAGCTAATAGATTTTCAAAACTAACTTAGTTAGATAAAAGTTTTCCTTATTAAAGAATTCTAATTTCAGCCAACATACAAAATAATAAAGCATTCTAATGCAAATTAAGCTACAAAAACATGCTAATTGCAGCAAACTTACTGATACTCCTTAGTTAAAATATGAATCTCAACTCTTTCAGTTAGAGAGAAGCATTTAGTCTTGGCAACACTACTTCCAAGAACAAGGTGCAATAAGTCATACAACAAATTGGCACACACTTTTAGCTTAAGGTAGAGGTTAAGTAAATCCTTATAAAATGAAAATACCAAACTACAGTGGACGATCAGCCTCTCTACAAAAAAATACTAGAAAATTAAGGAATATTTGTTTCAAAAAGACAGCTCGCAAGACAATCACATGAGTTTCCTCTATAAATACAACAATTCGTCAAACAAATAAACCCAATGAAGAAGTTAAAGTCCAGAATATATTTCTCTAGCAAATAAGAACAAAGAAGAAGTTAAAGTTTAGAATACCAATATTTGGCGATTAGTACTCTTCTTCCTGATGACGTTTAGTATTACGATTAGTAAAGTAAATATCTTGAGGGATATCTTTAGAAAAATGAAGGGGTAAAATAAAGATTAAGGATTACTTCAAGTGAAAGACAACAAAATACTAAGTATAATGTTATTGTAATAGATACCTGCAATATTGAAACATCAGACGTCTTGGTTATTAACAACAACAATAGAAATAAATAACAAATAAACAATTAATATGAATTAGTTGTTGTCTAGAGTTGCATAAGCCCTTATCATGTGTCTTTGTCCAATATCATTGATCATGGAGTCTCATTTTCTTATCGTGAAGCAAACATATACACAAAGGATAATAACATACCAGATTAGTGTAATTAAAACCATTAGCCTATACTTTAGGGTATAAACCAAGCCCCACAAAAAAGCTGGTTATTTATACTTTCAGGAAGAGTATGCGATTGATCTTATAATGAGAAGCCATGTTGTGTGATCCTTATCTAACACATATAGCACCATATGTCAAGGTGTTATTCCACACTCATCCCCTCTGCTTGTTCATTTGGTTGATGATATAAATATATCTAATCTTTTTCAACATTACAGTCATGCTTACTTTAAATTGCTTCAATGTTTTATGTCATATTTTTGTACCTTATTCACCCAAATGCAAAAGACTATTCTCATAGATTCTCAGCTAAACAATATCAGAATACCGATTACAAAATAAAAAAGAAGTCATATATCATACAAGGCAAAAGTTTTTTAAATAGTAAAACCAAAATTACCATAGAATTAACTTCTAAGCTAGATTCGATATAATAGCTATATTAATATATCAAAACGATGAACTAATCGCCTTTCTTGTCATGTTGCTAACTCTATTGATAGAATTCCTTTGCAATCTAATGCCAAATGAGAATAGTAGTATTGCTGCAATTCAGTTGAAGCAGAGAACATATCGGGAACTCAAAAGGAATGATGAGGAAATTATTCACAATAAACATCAGAAAAACAATTTTCACAATCCCCTGAACAATGACAAAAATATGTATGTCACTCAATCTTATATTCTAAAAGTTTCTAGTGACTTTAAGAAATGCACCCCTCATAAAAAATAATAGAAATGTCTTGTAAAATTCAAACTCTCCCAATGACAACGTTCAACCTTTTCAAACCACCAAAACAACTCCAAAAAAGAGCAAATACCAGCTCTTGCACCCTTCACTGTTATTCTATCTTTTACAGGAAAATTTTCATATTGCTAATGAAAAACTACAAGAAACTATTAGGTAGTTTTGGGAGGGGGATAAAGAGAGATGCCATTAAGCGGAGAGAGTAAAGCAATAGTTAGTAGTCACCAAAAATGAATGCTAGCTACAATAAGAAAACAAAATTAAGCAAATCAGTGTGCAATTTACTTTTACAAAAGCAAATAAAAGTAAATCATTGTAATGCTGAACCGTAATCCGAATTTTTCAGAAAATCTTACTTCGAAAAAAACCCTATTTTAAAATACCCAAACTACTAAAATCACTATTTTCAGAACAACTCAAACTTACTTCGAGCTAAAGGAAATGGAAAGAGTTGAAATTATTTCAAGCCTATTTTCAGAATAGTGACATTGATAAAACAGTTATTTCAACACCTCAATGTTACTTCAAACTTAATGAAATGAAAAAATTTGAGAGCAAAAAACTCCAATTTTCATAAACCTATCAGAAATAGAGATATGATAGTTTGTGAGCTCACTTTTTAGATTGAAATGGAAGATATAAGGAGATGATATTTAGAGCACTTACTATGAGATGAAGATCGAAGGAGATGGGAGTTTGTATCGACACAAATTTTGCAAGTCGTGATGGCACCTATGTTCCCAACCAATAGGTAAGCCAACCCAACATATTAACCCAACTAAACCAACAAATGAGTAAAAAAGACCAAAGCTTAGAAAGAATCTCCAACATGGAGTTCCTTATAAGTACGAAATGCGGAAGATAAAATATATCACCCCAAGAATTGGTGTCTTAAGTACAAGATCTTCAAAAATTCGATGCAAGTCTGAAACTAAATGACAAATCTAACATAAGGGATATCCTGTTTGAATACTAATAAAAGAATAAATAAAAGATAGGGGGAGGTGTGGGCCACGTAACATCCAAGTAGCTCACCACAACTCCACGCTCGGACTCAAATTGCTCCACGAGATGTGCTTCTACTCGGAATCGAATCTACACCACAAAGAGTGCAACAAGCGTAGTATGAGTACGAAACCACGTGTACCCAGTATGTCTCATTGACGGACAACGAAGAAGTAGTGACGGGAGTTATATAAGAAAATAAATTCTTACATTGTACAAGTATATATATATGTATATGTTACACTTACTATTTAAGTTTCATCAATAAACGAAATCAACATTTAATATTTTCCAAACACCAAACGAAACATATAGTCATCAAGAATGAATGATGGGATAAAATGCAATGCAATATGATGCCATGTAATGATATGTCTCAGAATACCCAGTACTCACTCAACCGTATATACATGATACTCCTCGGAAATACATCGAGAGTTCATGACCTATGGGGGACTCGCGAGGTCCATATACCGACACGGACGATCTCCACGTGTCAGTGCGGACGATCTCAACGCACTATCATAATATCAAACATTTTTCGCACGGACACTCTCCACGTGCCCAAATTACAATCTTAACATTTCACCATCCCCAGCACAGACGATCTCCACGTGCCCAACTTATACTCAGTCTCATCTCTATGCATGTGCACAATATTGTTTCAATAGAGGGGATGATGATGCATCTCAATCAATCAATATGAATATAATACATAACCACCTCAATTATCTAAACTATACGGGTGAAATAAATAAAACACAATCACACAAGGAATTCAAGTCAATAATATATCAGCTAATGCCCATATGCTTTCGCATTCTCAAATTTCAATCCACATTCTATAATAGAAATTTTTCGTTTTATAACACCGGTACTCGTACTAATGCCCGTCACACCATTGATACGAGACCACCATATTTTTCCCTTACCCCTTTGTCTATTTTTATTTTTAATCTTTAATTGGGAAAATGTCCTTCAACAAGTCTAACAAGTCTTAACATACCTTAGATGCCGAGCTTGTGCCACGAATCTTTTAAGATTTTTCCTTTCCTTTTTGCAAGGTTTCGGAACGTTCCCAATCTACCAATTTTGCAATATTCGTAAGTAAGCAATTTTTGTAGTCACTCAAATTATTATATGTCTATCATAGACGCTAACACTCACTCATTTTTTTCAACAAACTCCAAATCTTGATATATATTGGCATGCCAAATTTTTTCATACTTGCTAAATTTCAAGCCAAGAACTTAACTATAACCTCTTCAAATGGACTAAAATTCAATTTTAGATCATATAAAATACCATCTAATAATTAATTACCAATCCCAATATATATTAAAAACTAGCATTTTAATATACGAATAAAACACGAACCAACTTCCCACCCATTGGCAGAAGTGGAACGCCCCTCCCCCCCTTTTCATGTTTTTTTTCTTTCTTCGTTGGCACTGCCCATTTCAAACATCTCCCATGCCAATCATTGGCATATGGTTGCCCAATGTTTGGCATCAATTTTTATCACCCCCACTATATAATCCAAACATAAAAACTTAAAAAAAAACTTCCACCATTAATTTCCAATTAAAAAATCTATTATCATTGTATACATTATTATTTTTTTTTTGCGGAAACCCATTTGTAAACAAGTGCCAATTTTCTAGAATATTTATCAAATTCCAATCATTGGACCTCATTGACATTGATTGGCTCAATCTTGTTCCTACCATTCTGAAACTAACAATATATATAATAAATTCTTTTGACAAAATCACAGAAAACATTAACCTGCAGCCATTCAACTATTCGACTTTGATCGATTTTTATATATATATATATAGAGATTTTTTTTAATACTAACTCAATTGCGAACAATGTAATATAATTTAGTAATCATCACCAACTTACCCATTATTTCTTATCACCCATTATCAATATAGCATAAAATAATAACATAATCCCAAGCACTCCGACAATATATTACTATATATAGAATTGAAAAGAACGAATATCTCATATCTTTACCTGAACAATGGCTATGATTTTTCTCCCTCTCGCTAGTCGCCTGTGGTAAGGTTTCACCTCCCCACTTTTCGTTTTCCTTTTCTTCTAAATAAGAAATTATTAACCGTGAAACTCCACTAACCTATTATCTAATTATTTATTTAATAAAAGTTTCATCAAGTGGGTACTCATAGTTATCTAATAGTTTAAAAATACCCCTTTAAATTTTTAAAAGGAGTCAAACTAGTCCTAGTTCTCAAAACAACCTAGCGGGTCGTTACATCACCTACCACTTAAACAAATGTTCGTCCTTGAACGGAAAAAGAAAAGAGCTAACCTGGACGCTCAAAAAGATGAGGATATTTACTCCTCATGTCTACCTCTGTCTCCCATGTAGCCTCCTCCACTGGACGATGCTTCCATTGAACCTTTACTGAAGCAATCTCTTTGGACCTTAGCTTCTGAATTTGCCTATCCAAAATGGTGATCGAATCTTCCTCAAAAGTTAAATTCTTATCAAGTAACACTGAATCCCATTGAATCACATGATCACCACCCTGATGATACTTCTTAAGCATTGAAATATGAAATACATAATGGACACCTGACAACCCAGGTGGCAAAGCCAACTGATATGCCACCTCACCAATACGCTCCACAACCTCGAAAGGACCAATGTACCTTGGACTCAACTTGCCCTTCTTTCCAAATCTCATCACACCCTTCATGGGTGAAACCTTAAGTAAAACCCTCTTTCCAACCATAAACTCCAAATCACGAACCTTCCTATCTGCGTAACTCTTTTGCCTGCTCTGAGCCATGAGAAGTCTATCTTGGATCAACTTTACCTTGTCCAAGGACTCCCTCAACAAATCTGTACCCAAAGGTCAAACCTCAAATGCGTCAAACCAACCAATTTGATATTGACATCTCCTACCATACAAAGCCTCAAAATGTGCAATCTCAATGCTCGAATGATAACTATTATTGTAAGCAAACTCCACTAATGGCAAGAATTTATCCCACTGACCACCAAAGTCAATCACACACGCCAGCAACATGTCCTCAGGAACCTGAATAGTCCACTCAGACTGACCATCAATCTGAGGGTGAAAGGCTGTACTAAGATACACCCGAGTGCCCAACACTTTCTGCATAGACCGCCAGAAATGAGATGTAAATTGGGTGCCACGATCTGAAATAATAGATATAGGAACCCCATGCAACCGAACTATCTCCCGAATATAAATCTTGGCTAACCTTTCTGAGTTATAGGTCGTCTGAACTGGTACAAAGTGTGCAGGCTTAGTCAGTCGATCCACAATGACCCATATAGCATCAAACTTACCCAAAGTACACGGCAATCCTACCACAAAGTACATAGCAATACGCTCCCACGTCCACTCAGGTATAGGCATCCTTTGTGTCACACCTCCAGGCTTTTGGTGTTCATACTTCACTTGCTGACAATTCAGACACTGGGATACAAAATCTACTATGTCCCTCTTTATACGACACTACAAATAGTATTGTTTCAAGTCACGATACATCTTAGTAGCCCCCGGATGAATAGAGTACCTTGAACTATGAGCCTCCTCCATGATCAATCTGGTCAAATCACCTGTACGAGGAACACTTATACGACCCTTAATTCTCAAAACTCCCTCACTATCAAGAATTGCAGCCCTGGCTTCTCCTTTTAAAACCTTGTCCCTAATCTTACATAAATCACCATCATCAAACTGTTGAGCTCGAATTCGCTCAAACAAGGATGACCTAGCCTCCATATAAGCCATTACCTTACCAGATTCTGAAATATCAAGTCTCACAAGCTATTGGCCAGGGATTGGACATCCCTAGCTAGGGGACGCTCTCCAACCGGTAACATGGTTAGGCTACCCATACTTACCGCCTTCCGACTCAAGGCATCTGCTACAACATTTGCTTTGCCTACGTGATAAAGAATAGTCATATCGTAGTCCTTGAGCAACCCTAACAATCTCCTCAGCCTCAAATTTAGATCCCTCTAATTGAATATATACTGGAGACTACGATGATCCGTGAACACCTCACAATGCACACCATAAAGATAATGCCTCCAAATCTTTAATGCAAACACTACAACCGCCAATTCTAAATCATTAATAGGGTAGTTCTTCTCATGAACCTTTAACTGCCTCGAAGCATAAGCTATCACCCTTCCCTTCTGCATCAACACACAACCAAGACCAACCCGAGAAGCATCACAATATACTACAAAACCCTCTCCCTCCACGGGTAGGGTAAAAATCGGAGCAGTAGTCAATAAAGTCTTGAGCTTTTGGAAAATAACTTCACATTCGTCAGACCACTGAAAAGTCACCTCCTTCTGTGTCAATCTAGTTAATGGAGATGCACTGGATGAGGAACCCTCAACAAACCGTCGATAATAACCTGCAAGGCCCAAGAAACTCCGAATCTCAGTAAATGAAGTAGCTCTGACCCAATCTCTAACCGCCTCAATCTTCTTAGGATCCACCATGATACCCTAATTGGACACTACACGTCCCAAGAATGCTACCGAACTAACCCAAAACTCATACTTTGAAAACTTTGCATAAAGCTTCTTCTCCTTTAGAATCCCAAGAACAATCCTCAAATTATGATCATGCTCCTCCTTAGTGCGTGAGTATATCAATATATCATCTATGAAGACAATAACAAAGGAATCTAAATACGGTTTGAACACTCCATTCATCAAGTCCATAAAAGCTGTTGGGGCATTAGTCAGTCCGAAAGACATCACCAAAAACTCGTAATGACCTTAACGTGTTTGAAAAGCCGTCTTAGGGATATCCTCCGCCCTAACCTTCAGCAGATGATAGCCAGATCTCAAGTCAATTTTGGAGAAAACTGAAGCACCCTGCAACTGATCAAATAAATCATCAATACGAGGTATCGGATACTTATTTCTGATGGTTACCTTGTTCAACTGCTGATAGTCAATACACATACGCATAGATCCATCTTTCTTCTTCACAAATAACACTGGAGCACCCCAAGGAGATACACTTGGTCTAATAAAACCTTTGCTCAACAAATCATGTAGCTGCTCCTTCAACTCTTTCAATTCAGCTGGTGCCATACGATAAGGATGAATAGAAATAGGCTGAGTGCCTTGCTCCACATCAATACAAAAATCAATATCTCGATCTAGTGGAAGACCTAGCAAATCGGTCGGAAATACTCCTTAAAATTCACTCATTACTGGAATAGAGTCAAGCATAGAGTCTCAATACTAGTATCTCGAATGTGGGCCAAGTACGCCAAACATCCTCTCTGTACCAACTGACGAGCCTTAAGGAATGATATCACACCCTTAGAAGGATGACTAAGAGTACCTCTCGATTCTACTATAGGAATTCCAGGCATAGCTAAAGTGATGGTCTTAGCATGACAATTTAAAATTGTGTGGTAAGAAGATAACCAATCCATACAAAGAATCACATCAAAATCGATCATTTCTAAGCCCTTAAAATCTGCATGAGTGTCATACCCCATCAAAGTAAAAGTACAAAACAATACACTTGATCTACAACTACAGAATCCCTGACAGGAGTAGAAACACGTATCGGCAAATCTAGAGACTCACACAATATATCCAGACTAGGATCAAAATATGTGGACACATAAGAATAAGTAGAGCCTGGATCAAATAATACAGTAGTTGGTCAATGACAAACCGGAATAATACCTGTGATAACAGCATCTGAGGCTTCAGCCTCTGGCCTACCTGGAAAAGCATAACAGTGAGAACGACCTCCATCAGATTGTGAACCTCCACGACCACCACCTCAACCAGAAGGAGAACCACCTCTACCTGAATGAGAACCACCTCTACCATTCTGTGCCCCACCCCTAGCTGGAGGTTGTGCAGCCCTGGAAGTCGAAACCTGAGAACCCTGATGTAAGCAACCACGTCTGGTCCTAGGGCAGTCTCTCACAAAGTGTCCCATATCACCACACTCAAAGCAACCCCTATGAGACGCCTGCTGATGAGAGGAACCGAAATGACCAGAATGCCCTCCACGAACTACAGGTCTAGAAGATGAACCCTGCAAAGTATGTACCGAGCTCGAAGAGTTATGCCTAGCGTAACCAGCCTCAGACACCGGTATAGCAGCATGAATGGGTCTACTGGACTGAGGGTGATAACCTCTGCCCAAGTAACCCCGACTCCTAGGCGGAGCACCACCACAATAACCTGAATAACGAGTCCTCTTTCCCTCTCGCTGCTCAAATCCCTCACGTCGAATCATCTCCAACTCCTTAGAAGCATCTACCACTTTCTGGAATGGAACACTAGAAGAAGCAACTTGAGAAACTCCTAGACGGATCGGAATAATCAGCCCCTTAACAAACCTTCTCACTCTCTCAGCCTCTGTGGGAAGTATCATCGAAGCATGCCTAGCCAAGGCATGAAATTTACCTTCATACTCTGTAACTGACATACCATTTTGCTGCAAACCCTCAAACTCGGCCCTCTTGCGATCCCTCTCACTGCGTGGAACGAATTTGGATAGAAATACCTGAGTAAACTCAGTCCAGGATAGTGGATGGGATCCAGCTGGCCTACTACTAATATAATCCCTCTACCACTGCTTAGCAAAGCCAGTCATCTGAAACGCTGTGTAGTCAACTCTATGAGACTCCACTAATCCAAGATTATGCAACCTCCCATGACAACTAACTATGAATTCATATGCATCCTCAGCTAAGTCACCAGTATAAGTAGGAGGATTCATTAGTCTGAACCTCCCAAACATCTTTTGCTCATCAATAGTCATAGAAGGCCTGTTCACCAAATGTGATGTCACATCTGGAAACTTGATACTATCCAAACGAGGAGCTGCAACGGAAGCTGGCTGATTCCTGGGAGTTTGAGAATCTGGAGCAACTATCGGATCTGGAGTTTGACCTCCAACAAGGGTCTGTGAGCCATCAGAAGTGACAGGCAAAGCTCCTGCCTTGGCCATCCCCTCTAGGATTCCTAACAGACGAGCCAAGGTATCTTGAAGCACTGGGGGACAATAGTACTGGTTGGAGCTTGAGCTGGCCCATCCCCCTCGACACGATCTTGCACATCCCCATGAATAACCTCTGCATCAGGAGGTACGGTCCTATAACGACCCTGAGTAGCTACTGGTACTTGAACATCCACAGGTGCTACAACACGGCCCCTACCCCGACCTCGAGCTCGTCTCCTACCTCTACCTCGGACATTGTTCCCAGAAGCAGGCGCAGGAATAGGATCTTGACCACCACTTGCCGATGTACGATTCCTCGCCATCTGAGAGAGATTGAGAAATCAAGATTATAATTTCTACAAGGTCAAGTGTGCACGATAATGAATAAAAGACCAAAATATTTCCTAAATGTCCTATAGCCTCTCGAAGATAGGTATGGACGTCTTCATACCGATTCGCAAGACTCTACTAGACATTGCTCTTGTACTTTTGAGACCGATGAACCTAGAGCTCTGATACCAAATTTGTCACGACCCAAATTTTTCAAGTCGTGATGGCTCCTATGTTCTCAACCAATAGGTAAGCCAACCCAACATATTAAACCAACTAAACCAACAAATTAGTAAAAAAGACCAACGCTTAGCAAGAATCTCCAACATTGAGTTCCTTATAAGTACGAAATGCGGAAGATAAAATATATAACCCCAAGAATTGGTGTCTTAAGTACAAGAGCTTCTAAAATTCGATGCAAGTCTGAAACTTTATGAGAAATCTAACATAAGGGATATCCTGTTTGAATACTAATGATAGAATAAATAAAAGATAAAGGGAGGTGTGGGCCACGGAACATCCAAGTAGCTCACCACAACTCCAAGCTCGGACTCAAATTGCTCCACGAGATGTGCTTCTACTCGGAATCGAATCTGCACCACAAAGAGTGCAACAAGCGTAGTATGAGTACAAAACCACGTGTACCCAGTATGTCTCATTGACGGACAACGAAGAAGTAGTGACGGGAGTTATATAAGAAAATAAATCTTTGATTGTACAAGTATATATACACACACATATATATATATATATATTACACTTACTATTTAAGTTTCATCAATAAAGGAAATCAACATTTAATATTTTCCAAACTCCAAACGAAACATATAGTCATCAAGAATGAATGATGGGATGAAATGCAATGCGATATGATGCCATGTAATGATATTTCTAAGAATACCCAGTACTCACTCAACCGTATATACATGATACTCCTCGGAAATACATCGAGAGTTCATGACCCATGGGGGACTCGCGAGGTCTATATACCGACACGGACGATCTCCACGTGTCTGTGCGGACGTTCTCAACGCACTATCATAATATCAAATAATTTTCGCACGGACGGTCTCCAGGTGCCCAAATTACAATCTTAACATCTCGCCATCCCCAGCACGGACGATCTCCACGTGCCCAACTTATACTCAGTCTCATCTCTATGCATGTGCACAATATTGTTTCAATAGAGGGGATGATGATGCATCTGAATCAATCAATATGAATATAATACATAACCACCTCAATTATCTCAACTATACGGGTGAAATAAATAAAACACAATAACACAAGGAATTCAAGTCAATAATATATCAGCTAATGCCCATATGCTTTCGCATTCTCAAATTTCAATCCACATAGTATAATAGAAATTTTTCGTTTTATAACACCGGTACTCGTACCAATGCCCGTCACACCATTGATACGAGACCACCATATTTTTCCCTTACCCCTTTGTCTATTTTTATTTTTAATCCTTAATTAGGAAAATGTCCTTCAACAAGTCTAATAAGTCTTAACATACCTTAGATGCCGAGCTTGTGCCACGAATCTTTTAAGATTTTTCCTTTCCTTTTTGCAAGGTTTCGGAACGTTCCCAATCTACCAATTTTGCAATATTCGTAAGTAAGCAATTTTTGTAGACATTCAAATTATTATATGTCTATCATAGACGCTAACACTCACTCATTTTTTTCAACAAACACCAAATCTTGATATATATTGGCATGCCAAATTTTTTCATACTTGCTAAATTTCAAGCCAAGAACATAACTCTAACCTCTTCAAATGGACTAAAATTCAATGTTAGATCATATAAAATAACACCTAATAATTAATTACCAATTCCAATATATATAAAAAACTAGCATTTTAATATACGAATAAAACACGAACCAACTTCCCACCCATTGGCAGAAGTGGAACGCCCCTCCCCCCCTTTTCACGTTTTTTTTCTTTCTTTGTTGGCACTGCCCATTTCAAACATCTCCCATGCCAATCATTGGCATATCGTTGCCCAATGATTGGCATCCATTTTTATCACCCCCACTATATAATCCAACCAAAAAAAAAACTTCTACCATTAATTTCCAATTAAAAAATCTATTATCATTGTATACATTATAATTAATTTTTTTGCAGAAACCCATTTGTAAACAAGTGCCAATTTTCTAGAATATTTATCAAATTCCAATCATTGGCAATCATTGACAATGATTGGCTCAATCTTATTTCTACCATTCTGAAACTAACAATATATATAATAAATTCTTTTGACAAAATCACAGAAAACATTAACCTGCAGCCATTCAACTATTCGACTTTGATCGATTTATATATATATATATATATATATATATATATATATATATATATATATATATATATATATATATATATATATATATATATATATATATATATATATATATATATATATGTATATATTTGAATACTAACCCAATTGCTAACAATGTAATACAATTTAGTAATCATCACCAATTTACCCATTATTTCTTATCACCCATTACCAATATAGCATAAAATAATAACATAATCCCAAGCACTCCGACAATATATTACTATATATAGAATTTAAAAGAACGAATATCTCATATCTTTACCTGAACAATGACTACGATTTTTCTCCCTCTCGCTGGTCGCCTGTGGTAAAGTTTCGCCTCCCTACTTTTCGTTTTCCTTTTCTTCTAAATAAGAAATTATTAACATTGAAACTCCACTAACCTATTATCTAATTATTTATTTAATAAAAGTTTCATCAATTGGGTACTCATAGTTATCTAATAGTTTAAAAATACCCATTTAAATTTTCAAAAGGAGTCAAACTATTCCTAATTCTCAAAACGACCTAGCGGGTCGTTACAGAGTTTTAGCCATCAGAGAAGGAATTTTCAGCAGAGAGCTTGCATAGTCTTTACTTTGAGAGATGAGAGCTTCTGGTGAAAATGGAAAGTCAAGTGATTTAGCTTACGAAAAAAACAACTTTGCAACAAACATAGTGAAAGATTTTAATAACCGTTGCTAGCAAAAATTATATTTATTTAGATTTAATTTTAGATGAATTTTTCTTCGCTATAGATTAAATTTTATAAAAATATATTTTTAAGTGTAGTAACATTTTCTCCATAATTATTTCATCGCAGAATATTAATTTAATTTGTTACACTTACATGGTTGCCAAATTGATAATGAAAACTACGGCGCAAAATTGCGCGCTTATTTTTAGAGACAAAACAAATATTTTCTCGACAATCCATCTCTATATCATAATTCAATAAAATATTTGCAATTCTTGCTACAAAATGCCTATTCCGTTCCAAATTCGTCATTATATAGTGACGTAATAAAATTCATCTCTAGTGTACATCGCTAAACACTGTTTTTTAAGTAGTGATGTCCAACATACCTACACTTATCGGTCTAACTTAGACTAATCCCTTAGAAAACTAGAAATTCCTACTATCCATATAAAAACTGTGTTTCCATCAATACTTGAAGCTCACCTAATTTAATTTAACACACAACATAACTTTTAAATCAACTCAAGAATCCAAAATTGGGTGATGCTTCTTCTTAAGGAATAATCATATCCAACATACTTCTCGTTCAAACTTGGATTAATCCCTTAACAAGCAAGAAATCTTTACTAACCAGACTAAAAGTAAGTTTCCAGTTAATGTTTCAACCTCTACTAAGGAAATTAACACATAACATAACTTCGAAATAAAAATTAACTCATGAATCTCAAATTGGATGATGCTTCTCGAGTTTCTTCTTCATAAATTAGGCATGATCATGTCCAACATATATACATCTTGATCTTACTTGGACTAATTCCTTAGCAAACAAGAAATTTCTACTAGCTAGATAGAAAGTAAGTTTCCATAGGTCTAGAAAGGATAGCATGTACACATTATTTAACTTTTAACTTTGTTTGTGAGGTTTGAGAGTTGATTTTCGATAGTCCATCGACTCAAAAGAAATGTCATGCAGTAAAACCAACATCTAAAAAACACCAAAAAAACAAAGAAAGGAAATAGGGTTTTTTCAACATTCCAAAATCCCCATAAAATCAACATTTACCCCCAAAAAAATAACAAAGAGGAAGATAGGGTTTCTATTTCACAAAATTAACATCACCCAATTCAGGAAGATTTGATATTTTAAACAGAACAAGGAAGAAAATATTAAGCTTATCAAGAACTAAAATTATTACTGTAAACATCCAAAAAATGTATCAGATACCTTTTTGAGCACACTTTAACCTTTAGCCGTTGAACACAAATTTGTATGATTTTGAAGTCTTCAAATTCATCACCCTGGAGTGAAAGAGGGAACTGAAGAAGGGGATGAAGTTTTCTTCTTGAATTAAATTTTTATAGAAATGTAATCTGGAATGGGTGAGTAGGGTTGGTGGGTTGGGGCAATTAATTATAGAGGTCCTTATTTTCTTGTACATATAAATTTACATGACACGATTTAATTTTACATAAAAAAATTTAAAATGAAAAGGAAATTGAAAGGTGATATGTAATAGAAATCTTAGATATTAATGTGATTATAAATTATTTTATTAATATTTAGAGTGAGAATATGTCTTTTTTATTTTATATTAGTTCTTTATTTTTCTCAGTCTGAGAATTCATATATAAAAATGATAAATTCATTAATTTTAACTTAAAGAAACTTTTTTGAAGGTTTACAAACATGATTACATTTACAAAAATAAAAAGGAATGATTTTTAGGATAAATGAGATCAAATTGATTGTATGAATTATCTATAATAACGTGAACAATTTATATAGGACTATGAAAACACTTTCTTTTCGAATAACCTAAAAAAAGTAAATATTACATAAATTAAGGGGGTAAAGTGTAAAAATCAATGTGATTGTTTATTTAGAGAAATTTGAAGGTATATTTAGTCACTGAAAATTTACTTTCATTTGTCCAATTCAGTCCACTTACGTATTTTTTGCATGTTCATATTTAATACCTCAAATTAGTTAAATTTAATTGTATAGGTTAGTTAAAAATTCAATTTTCTGATTTTATGACATTTTTTTTTATTATAAGAAATCGTAATTTTTATGTACAAGCGATCTAGAAAATACAAGGAGATATCATTTGTTTAGTATTATAGATTCAAAATTCCTACATTTTAGCCAATTTTATGTAAGGGCGAATCTAGAATAGGCGAAGGTATATTCATTTGAATTTTCTAGACGAAACATTTATGTGTTATGTATAAGGGTTTTTTTTCCAGTGTTTATATATAAATTTTAAATTCCTCAACATAAATAGCTCTGTTTATTTTAAGGCATTTAATTTTCACTTGTTTAATTACCATTTTTTAAGCAGACCATGAAAAAGCTGGAGGGTTTGTTGTAGTGTGAATTTTTTATAGGGAAAATGCATAAGTCACTTCAAAACCTATTCCCAAAATCTTAGAGATACACTTATACTATAGTAAGGTCCTATTACCCTTAACTTATTTAATAAATAATTTTCTACCACTTTTTGGCCTACATGTCACTATCTTTTGGGGTCCAGCGCGTGTTGACTTCTTTCAAACTAGTGCCACGTAGGCCGAAAAGGGGTAAAAAAATAATTTAGAAAATAAGTTCAGGGGGTAATAGGGACTTAGTATATTATAAGTATGTCTTTGAGATTTTGGGCATAGGTTGAGGAGGTACTTATGCATTTTCCATTTTATACACACACACACACAAATATATATGTATATATATATATATATATATATATATATATATATATATATATAATATTTTTATCAGTAATGTTATCGTGTACTAAAATATTTTAAATAAACTAATCATATAATTAAATTTAGAGAAAAATTGAGTTGAGTTGGGTCTTGACTCATTATCTATCCCGTTTTGGCTTAATGGATATTGATCTAATCGAATTCAGTTCGGATTTGATCTTTACCTGTTTGTTGTCTTGACCCATTATGATTGCCCTAAAGTTGATCCAATTCACTCAATTACCGTCTCTAACAGCGACTAACATTAAAAAGAGGAAAAATCAGTGAAACAAATGCACTTATACATGAAAAACTAATTAAAAACTACCTAATAGTTAACTTCTATTAGATGAGTCGCGATTGAACAGACCAAGTGAAGATTATCCTAGAAAAGCCTAATATTAAAACCAAATTGTAGATAGCCATGTGTATTTATCATTTTTCTATAAAATAAAAAGATTGGTTATAAACAATAATTATTTTTAGCATTCACTACTAATATTACTAAAATGATAACTACATATCATAAATTAGTTTTACCACAATAGTTTAATTTTATTTTAATAATTAAATAGATTTCACCATTTTGATTAGATTACATGTTGCATAACAAAAACAATAACATTTTTTGTGAAATCCTATAAATTGGTCCTTTTATGTTAATTAGGGTTACTAGCTCCACTCGATTCAATCACGACAGTTATAGTAGTGTAAGATAAGGCAAAGGGAGATTGATTTCGTTTTTTGCCTCAAATATACTCGTTCAAAATCATGTTATGTATATATATGAATTTATCTATTAGCATAAAGGTTTATGCTTTTACATGCCGTATGAGATCCTGGAACTTGAATTACGGATTTTCACTGATGAAGTAACTTTATCTTGTTATGAGAGGCTGACACTACAAAAAAATAGTGTTGTGCGATAAACTCAATCCCTCACTATATGAAGAAAATCCTTAATTACTCACGATTAGTGATGGATTCGCAACAGAGTGTTGATTATTACTATTATGCTCGTTGGTAAGCTCTTATTGAGTAAAATTGAGTTTCGTCACAAGTTTAGCCACGTCGTTGTGATGAATCATTTCGGTCACCATATGTTAGCGATGGACTTATTCATAATTATATTTATATATTTTTATTTCTAATTTCATAATTGAATGACAAAAAATGGTGTTTCGTCACAAGCTTAGCGATGTCATAGTGACAATATGTCACCACATTTCAATGGTGTGATTCATCATTATATTTATATAGTTTTGTTGCTAAATTTGTTGCTAAATTTGATGCTAAAAATTGTTCTACTTATTTTATTTGGTTATTTAAATATGCACTGCTGAAATAAAATAAATTAACTAGTGAATACTACAAAATTTACAAACATTCATATATTATAATATTCATAAATGATTCATAATATATGAATATAAAACTCCAAAACAACATATTTCTAGTAAAATATACCCAAAGGAAACTATCAATTACTATGAAAGAACCTATGTTCATCAAAATGTTAATAAGGGCAATTTGTAGTTCCCAAATGTGTTACATTATCAAAACCATAAGTTGTGGAGGTATCAACTTAAAAGTGAAGTATCAACTTCGTTCTCATTACCAGCAGGAGGCATGGGTGCCGCAGTGGATTGATTGCCGATTAGTGTAATCGATGCTCTCACCTGCTCAACAATAATAGAAACAAGATGACTAGTTAGTGCATGCATCATTTTCTTTACAAATTCCTCCATATTTGTTGTCGATGTTGATTGAGAAATGGAGGTGGTAATGATGATGAGCCACAAAGATTCCGCCCATAGAAATATTTTACTTCAGATCCAAGACACTATTCTTCTTTTCTTTTATCCCCCCGCAGCTTGTTAATATACTTCATATTGATCAATATCAGTTTCTGACAATGTTTTTCCTTTAATATTTTTTCATATTTTTCCTATAATAAGTAGAGAAAATGAGAAAATACTAAAGATATGGAACAAACCAAATTTTGAAGGAAAATGCAGAAAATACACAAGCTTTTAAGCATGAAAGAAATTGTGTTGTTACAACAAGATGGAATATATACTGCACCCACATGGTAAATAATACTCACAGAGTATTGGAAACATATAATAATACTCACACAAGCAAAAGTAGTTCCCCAGAGTATTAGCATTATGAAAGAATGGGGTTTGGACTCTTTGTTGCACACATATGGTCAACGATAATATGCTAATTGGGAATTCTACCAGATAGACAATGACAACTAACTATACACGCAAATCCCCCTCCCCAAAACCGTACCTCAACACTCGCTAAGTTCATCAGCGATTGACCTATACAGATATTTATCATACTCTATGTGGGGAGAGATCCATAGCCTTGTGCACCTTATATAGAAGCTGAGGTTTTAATTTTGAAAGCTAGCTCGAGTCAGGTACCCTTAATATGATACATCAAGCTTTTATGGTGTATCATAGTGGAGATTACTTGATAGAGGTTACATTATACTATTCAAAAACAATAAATTCTCACAAAAACCGGACTAGACATGAACAAAAAATAACTACACTAGAGTCACAGTAAAAAAACAGTAAAATCATACCAAAAAAACACAAAAATTTCACCACAAAAGCATAAGAACAACAATTGAATTACACCAAAATAGTAGTAGTAGTTTCTCTCTAAAATGACACTAGAATCGCATGAAAAGAACACTTAAATTATATCGAAAAGTCTCAAAGTTTAAAACAGGAAAAAATTGCAGCAACAGATAGAAAAACAATAGCAAGTTTATAATTCCTTATGTTTTAATATTAAGGAAACTAACCATTTTTATGAAAATTAGACTTTCATGATTTCGGGGTTTTTGGAACAGTCATAGGAAGATTAGATAACCTCAAATTCATCATCTTTTTTCTATAACGACCTGTTTAGTCGTTTTGAGTAGCAGACTTTGATTCTGGAAAAACTGGCAGAAACAACGAAACCCACGACGGACCGTCATGGGCACGACGGACCGTCGAGGGGGTCTCCTTTCAAAACACTTAGAAATTTTGATAATTGGGTACTGAAATCGACTCTCTGAACTTCGTAACGGAATGGCAGGACGGACCATCACAGGTGTGACGGAACGTTACAGACTCTTCAGAGAATTGAGTCTCTAAACTCTGTGACGGAGCAGCAGGACGGACCGTCGCAGGCACGACGGCCAGTCACAGGCTGCGTAATCCCAGACTGCGTCAGATTTCTGTAATTATTTTAAGGGGTGTTTTGGACTATTCCTTCTTTAATTATAAAGTTAGTGGGTTAATTCTAATAAGTCTAATTACTTGGGGGTTAAAAGAGGTAACCCTAAGTTAATTAGTGGATTATTATTGCCATCTTTTATTATTAATTATATGCTAATTAGGGTAAAAGAAAGAGGGTTTGAATAAGAAAAAGATAAAGAACAGAGAAAGAGAGAGGGAGAAACGATCGAGCGAGAGAGAGAGAAGAACGCAGCTTTGGGAACTTGCTGGCTTGATTTCTAATCTTCGGTGGAGGTAAGTTATGGTTTTTATACTATACGTAGTAAACTCTTAATAGCGAATGATATGTATGGGTAGTATTGTAAACCCTTCTATATGCTTAATTGTATGCTTGCATGAATGTGATTATGTAATTGTGATGAGATAAGCATGATGAAGTTATTGAATCGTAAATCTTGAAAAAGAAACCCTAATCTACTTTGTTAATGATGATGCCTTAGTATACGAGAAGGCTTGATGAACGAAAGTAGTGAGATTAGGGGATCGGGTGCCACTTTTCGGTACCAGGATAGTATATGAGGATCGGGTGTCACGTTCCGACACCAGGATAGTATATGGATCGGGTGCCACGTTCCGGTACCAGGATAGTATATGAGGATCGGAGTGTCACGTTGCGACACCAGGATAGTATATGGATCGGGTGCCACATTCCGGTACCAGGATAGTATATGAGGATCGGAGTGTCACGTTCCGACACCAGGATAGTATATGGATCGGGTGTCACGTTCCGACACCAGGATAGAATGAGGATCAGAGTGTCACATTCCGACACCGGGATAGTATATGAGGAGCGGAGTGTCACGTACCGACACGAGAGGAATAAAGATGATGAATCTTCAAAGATGTTAATATATTCAATTTAATGAACCTAATTCCCAAATGAGTATGATGAGGAGACGTGAGTCCTCATTGATGTTCTTGGTGTTGTAACCAAGGGTTATGGTAATTGTAAGTGCTGCATGCTAAGGATATTAGTTGATTTTATGATGTTATCTGATATATACTATTTTCTATTTTGAGTTGGCCGATAATACCTACTCAGTACTTGTGTTTGTACTGACCCCTACTTCTATATGTTTTCTTTTGTTCATTGTGGAGTGCAGCAAACGTACCGTCATCTTCAACTCAACTGCAACTCTAGCCAGTCTTCATTACACTGGATTTCAGGGTGAGCTAATGCTTCTAGCTTGGACTGGGTCTTCTTCTTCGTGTCTTGATGCCTTGAAGTTCCGGCATGGACTAGCTTTTCATTTATTTTAGCTTCTTAGATACTCTTAGATTTACTAATTTTAGATAGAGGTTCTTGTGATGATGACTTCCAGATTTTGGGAATAATAATAGTTGTTGAGTTTTTAGAAGTTATTGAATTGTTTTTTATTAATGAGTTTATGTCTTCCGCATAACATTCTGTTGATATTATATTGAAATGTGAAGGTTTAGATTGGTTGGTTCGCTCACATAGGAGGGTAAGTGTGGGTGCCAGTCGGGACCCAATTTGGGTCGTGACAAACTTGGTATCAGAGCATTAGGTTCGCTGGTCTCATCACACAAGAACTAGTCTAGTAGAGTCTTAAGGAACGGTAGGGGGATGCCTTTACTTTTCTTTGAGAGGCTATAAGACTTTAGGAAAATTCAATTCTTTCTTTCTTTCGTGCTATTACTTGGGTCCAATTGGTATCTAGGTGATACAAATTGGTATCTGACCATCTTCACTCTATTTCGCAGATGGTTAGAACTAGAGCAACTACTGCGCCAACACCAACACCGGCAAGACAAGAAGCGTCCGAGCCAGCCACTGGGGCTGTAGCTCGAGGAAGAGTAGCGGCAAGAGGCCGTGGTAGAGGTCGTGGGAGGACGTTCTCTAGGGGAAGAGGACAAGCGCCCGTCCCATCTAGTACTAGGGCGGTGACTCCTCCACTGACTGAGGAAGTAGTAAGAGAAGGGGAGGATGGGGAAAATGAACAAGTACAGAATGAGGGATTGCCACCCCAACCTACCCCAGAGATGATCAATCAGGTTCTTGCTTACCTTAGCGGGTTATCTGATCAGGGCCAGACACCTCCAGTGTTTTCTGGAACAACACCTCAGGTTCTGGAGGTATAACATGCGGCTACTGTGGCTCCCCGCATGGATGCCTCATTGGAAATAGGCACGTTTCCTCGTCTGACTACAGGGCCGATAATGACAAATGATCAGCATGAACTTTTCAGTAAGTTTTTGAAATTGAAACATCCAGTCTTCAAGGGTGCTGAATCTAAGGATGCCTACGATTTTCTGGTTGACTGTCATGAGCTACTACACATGATGGGTATAGTAGAACGGTTTGGTGTTGAGTTCGTGACTTATCAGTTTCAAGGGAACGCCAAAATGTGGTGGCGGTCACATGTTGAGTGTCAACCAACCGAGGCACCACCTATGACTTGGGCATCATTCTCTAGCTTGTTTATGGAGAAGTATATCCCCCGAACTTTGAGGGATAGGAAAAAAGATGAGTTCTTGAGCCTAGGGCAAGGTAGGATGCCGGTTACTGCTTGTGAGGCTAAGTTTCGTGCATTATCCAGGTATGCCACCCAACTTTTTTTAAGTCCACAAGAGCGGATTTGCCGTTTTGTGAAGGGGTTGAGATTAGAGTTGCGAATTTCAGCCTTACAGGTAGCGGCTATGGCGAAATCTTTTCAAGAAGTGGTAAACTTCGTGATAGAGGTAGAGAGAGTGAAGCCAGATGACTTCACCATGGCAACTACATCAAAAAGGTTTCGAAAGGGAGGTGTGTTTAATGGTTCTTACTCTAGAGGATAGGGTTCAGGAGGTTACTCAGTCCGACCAATTCAGCCTTCACTACAAACAATAGTTGGGGGTCCACCTCAGACCGGTCAACACTTCTCTGAGAGACCTATGCTTGAATATAGAGAGTGTTATGGATGTGGGGAGACTGGAGACATTATGAGGTATTGTCCAAAACAATGTTACAGACCTCCAAATGTTAGAGGGAGAGGTGGTTGTGGAAGAGGTCGTCATTCTGGAGGACGCGGTGGTCGAGGTAATGGTGGTCACCAAAACGGCCATGGTGATGGGCAAACTGGAGCCACTACATCACAACATGGTAGGGGCAACGGACAGACAGGTGAGAGGGCCCATTGTTATGCTTTCCCTGGTAGATTTGAAGCGGAGACATCTGATGCTTTCATCACAGGTAATCATTCGGTTTGTGATCGCATGGCTTCTGTATTATTTGATCCTAGATCCACATTTTCTTATGTATCTTCCCCATTTGCTAATGGTCTTAATTTACCTTGTGAATTGTTTGACATGCCTATTTGTGTGTCTACTCCGGTTGGCGAGTCTGTGATAGTTGAAAGGATATATAGGTCTTCTTGGTGACTTTTGTGGGGAGCAATACTTATGTAGAGTTGGTTATCTTAGAAATGGTTGACTTTGATGTAATTCTTGGTATGACTTGGCTTTCCCAAATTTTGCAATCTTGGATTGTAATGCTAAAACTGTGACGTTAGCCAAGCCTGGGATAGATCCGTTAGTGTGGAAGGGTGACTACACTTCTAATCCGGTTCGTATCATGTCCTTCCTTCGTGCTAAGAAAATTGTTAGTAAGGGTTGTTTAGCGCTCTTGGCACATCTCAGGGATGATACTACCCAAGTACCTCCGATTGAGTCGGTCTCGATAGTTCGTGAGTTTTTAGATGTGTTTCCTGCAGACCTTCCTGGTATGCCACTAGATAGGGATATTGACTTCTGTGTTGATCTTGAACCGGGCACTCGCCCCATTTCTATACCCCCTTATAGAATGTCTCCCGCGGAGTTAAGAGAGTTAAAGGCCCAACTTCAAGAGTTGTTGAGCAAAGGCTTCATTATACCAAGTGCATCTCCTTGGGGTGCTCCCGTGTTATTTGTGAAGAAGAAGGATGGAAATTTTTGGATCTGCATAGACTACAGACAGTCAAACAAGGTAACTATCAAGAACAAGTATCCCATTCCTCGCATTGATGACTTGTTCGTTCAGTTACAAGGTGCTTGTGTCTTCTCTAAGATTGACTTGAGATCCGGTTATCATCAATTGAAAATACGAGCAACGGATGTGCCAAAGATTGCTTTTCGGACCAGGTATGGGCATTACGAATTTGTAGTGATGTCTTTTGGTCTTACGAATGCCCCTGCTGCTTTCATGAGCTTGATGAATGGAATTTTTAAGCCATATTTGGATCTCTTTGTGATCGTATTTATTGATGATATATATGTGTACTCAAAGAGCAAGAAGGAACATGAAGAGCATTTGAGAATGGTATTTGAAATGTTGAGGGAGAAAAAGCTTTATGCCAAATTTTCCAAGTGTGAGTTTTGGCTAGATGTAGTGTCCTTCTTGCGTCATGTTGTGTCTAAGGATGGGGTGATGGTGGATCCTTCTGAGATTGAGACAGTGAAGAATTGGGTAAGACCTACTAATGTGTCAGAAATAAGGAGCTTTGTTGGTTTAGCGAGCTATTACTGTCGATTTGTCAAGGGATTCTCTTCCATTGCTTCCCAATTAACGAACCTGACTAAGCAGAATGTTCCATTTGTATGGTCAGACGAGTGTGAAGAAAGCTTTCAGAAGCTCAAGACTTTGTTGACTACTGCACCAATTCTCACCTTGCCCGTGGAAGGTAAGAATTTCATTGTCTATTGTGATGCATCCTATTCGGGTTTTGGTGCAGTGCTAATGCAAGAGAGGAATGTAATTGCTTACGCTTCGAGGCAATTAAAGGTGCATGAACGTAACTATCCGACCCATGATTTGGAATTGGTTGCGGTAGTGTTTGCCTTAAAGCAATGGAGACTCTATCTATATGGGGTTAAGTGTGAAGTATACACGGATCATCGTAGCCTACAGTATGTCTTTACTCAAAAAGATTTGAACTTGAGAGAGAGGAGATGGATGGAACTACTGAAGGACTACGACATCACTATCTTGTATCATCCGGGAAAGGCTAATGTTGTGGCAGACGCCTTAAGTAGAAAGGCAGGGAGCATGGGAAGTCTAGCTCACTTCAAAGTTTCTATACGTCCATTGGCTAGAGAGGTTCAGACTCTGGCTAACGACTTGATGAGGTTAGAAGTAAATGAGAAGGGAGGATTGTTGGCTTGTGTGGAGGCAAGATCTTCTTTTCTTGACAAAATTTAGGGAAAACAGTTTGAGGATGAGAAACTAAGCAGAATCAAAGATAAAGTTTTGCGAGGAGAGGCTAAGGAAGCACAAATAGATGAGGAAGGTGTTTTGAGAATCAAGGGAAGGGTATGTGTACCCCGCGTCGATGATTTGATCAACACTATTCTGATAGAGGCTCATAGTTCAAGGTATTCTATACATCCTAGTGCAACAAAGACGTATCGTGACCTAAAGCAACACTTTTGGTGGAGTAGAATGAAGCGTGATATTGTTGATTTTTTTGCCAAATGTCCAAGCTGTCAGCATGTAAAGTATGAACACTAGAGGCCAGGAGGAACACTTCAGAGAATGCCCATTCCTGAATGGAAGTGGGAAAGGATTGCAATGGATTTCATAGTTGGTCTTCCAAAGACAATGGGTAAGTATGACTCTATTTGGGTAATTGTGGACAGATTAACTAAGTCTGCTCATTTCATTCTGGTCAAGGTGACTTATAATGCAGAGAAGTTAGCCAAGATTTACATATCAGAAATTGTTTGGTTGCATGGGGTTCCACTCTCCATCATTTCAGATAGAGGTACGCAGTTTACTTCTAAGTTTTGGAAAACATTGCATGCGGAATTGGGTACTAGGTTGGACCTTAGTACTGCATTCCATCCTCAGACTGATGGTCAGTCTTAGCGAACGATTCAAGTGTTGGAGAATATGCTTCATGCATGTGTGATAAAATTTGGTGGTCATTGGGATAGCTTCTTACCCTTAGCAGAGTTCTCCTACAACAATAGCTATAACTCAAGCATTGATATGGCCCCATTTGAGGCACTATATGGGAGAAGATGTAGGTCTCCCATTGGCTGGTTTGATGCATTTGAGGTTAGACCTTGGGGTACTGACCTTTTGAGAGAATCGTTAGATAAAGTGAAATCTATTCAAGAAAAGCTGTTAGCGGCTCAAAGTAGACACAAAGAGTATGATGAAGTTATTGAATCCTAAATGTTGAAAAAGAAACACTAATCTACTTTGTTAATGATGATGCCTTAGTATACGAGAAGGCTTGATGAACGATAGTAGTGAGATTAGGGGATAGGGTGGCACGTTCCGGTACCAGGATAGTATATGAGGATCGGAGTGTCATGTTTCGACACCAGGATAGTATATGGATCGGGTGCCACGTTCCGGTACCAGGATAGTATATGAGGATCAGAGTGTCACGTTCCGACACCAGGATATAATATAGATCGGGTACCACGTTCCGGTACAAGGATAGTATATGAGGATCGGAGTATCACCTTCCGACACCAGGATAGTATATGGATCGGGTGTGACGTTCCAACACCAGGATAGAATGAGGATCGAAGTGTCACGTTCCGACACCAGGATAGTATATGAGGAGCGGAGTTTCACGTACTGACATGAGAGGAATAAAGTTAATGAATCTTGAAAGATGTTAATATATTCAATTTAATGAACCTAATTCCCAAATGAGTATGATAAGGAGATGCGAGTCGTCATTGATTTGCTTGGTGTTGTAACCAAGGGTTATGGTAATTGTAAATGCTGCATGCTAAGGATATTAGTTGATTTTATGTTGTTATCTGATATATACTGTTTTCTATTTTGAGTTGGCCGATGATACCTACTTAGTACTTGTGTTTGTACTGACCCCTACTTGTATATGTTTTCTTTTGTTCATTGTGGAGTGCAGCAAACGTATCGTCATCTTCAACTCAACCGCAACTCTAGCCAGTCTTCATTACACCGGATTTCAGGGTGAGCTAATGCTTCTAGCTTGGACTGGGTCTTCTTCTTCGTGTCTTGATGCCTTGAAGTTCCGACATGGACTAGCTTTTCATTTATTTTAGCTTCTTAGATACTCTTAGATTTAGTAATTTGAGATAGAGGTTCTTGTGATGATGACTTCCAGATTTTGGGAATAATAATAGTTGTTGAGTTTTTAGAAGTTATTGAATTGGTTTTTATTAATGATTTTAAGTCTTCCGCATTACTTTTTGTTGATATTATATTGAAATGTTAAGGTTTAGATTGGTTGGTTTGCTCACATAGGAGGGTAAGTGTGGGTGCCAGTCACGACCCGATTTGGGTCGTGACATTTTCCCTCTTGGAGAAGATTATTATCACATATATTCTTTTCTTTTTTAGTTAATATGCTCAAATTTTGAGCTTTTCTAGATAGTTGGCATGGTAATTTTATTGAGAATAGACTACCTTGCGCTTAATTCATGTTTACTGGTTGGTTGTTTTTCTAATTGTTTGGTTGTATATTCGTTGTTTTACCCTAGGTTTATTGTGTTGATGTTATGCTTCAATTTCTAGGTTTGGTTTTCCACTATGAAATTTGATTTAGTTGGTCGTAACATTAAGGTATGTTGTTGAAGGTGGACTTTTAACAGCTGACACAAATGATGGGTCCCAAAAAGTTGAAAAACACCTTTAGATCTTGATGCCCAAGGGTCTATATATTTCAATTTAAAGGAAACCTCTTTTATAAAAAGATGTTTTGAAGAGTGGAGGTTGCACCACCAGAAGCTTTTAAAAACCTTATTCAATTAAGGACCTTCAATTTTGGGGAAAATATCCGAGTATGATTACGTACGTATTAAAGAGAGACTAAAGGTAGTCATCAAAGGACTTGGACAGAATGCCTTGAAACCAAAAGTTGCTAGTAAAATGATTGAATCAGAATTAAATGAAGAACTAGAAGCACAAGGTCTACCAACACATGGAACCAGAAATTTACTCTACCAACGAGTGCATAAAGAAAGGAGAATAAATTGCTCTATAGGCAGGCCACTTTTGGTTCCTCCAGTTGAGGAGGAAAAAGAAGAGGAAAATGTTATTCCAAGTGTATTAACTGTAACTAGTTGTCTTGATATATTAGGCAAAATCATGTCATTCTTCACAAGCTATATTGTATTATTTTTTCAGGTTGATGAAGAGCTTGATGAGTTGATCTTACGTATTAAGTTGCATGAAGGAAATACAGAATTCTTGATACGCCCCTTTCGTGGGGAATGATTAATTTAAAATTATCCCAAGTAGTCGAAAATAATAAGACCTAGAACCTACTAATGTGGTAGATGATAATGATGTTGTCGATGATACCGCCAAAGTTGCTGAAGATAATGAGGCAGAAGATGATGAAGCACAAGATGAGAAGGAAGAAGTGGAGCAAAATGATAAGTGAATTCTTCCTCTTTTTATCCTGATAATTTAAAATAACGGATTCTCTCTTAAACCCAACAACCTAACACATATCAGATGTTCGAAAAAAGGAAGGAAAAAGAAGTTGTGTAGGAAAATAGCAAAAGTTCTGTGTTGCCAAAAGAAATGTAAAACCAAATAAGTATCACCTCTGTAAAAAAGTACTTAGTATATTCTTTATTTGAATACACTATCATTAAGTTTTCTAAGAAAAACTTAATCTTTCTAACTAGTTGTTGTTTTGTAAAAGGTAGAAACTAAAAAGGCAAGTCTGAAGAGAACATACAATAAATAACTACAAGAATCTCAGTATATGTACATCAATATCTTAACCTCATATATCTAAGAAAGTTTGAAGAAGACTAATGGTCATCCCAGATAACCCCATCCTTTTCCCCGAGTTATTTTTCACCAAATAGAAGTCAACATCCTCCTCTTCACCTCACTAAAAGCTTACCGAAACGATGAAAAATAAGAAATTCCCAAAAGAAGAAGCTCAATTTCACCTAAAGATGAATGAGACAAGAGCAATTTCACCTTTCACCTGAGATAGGAGAAATTGAAAGGAGAAGGAGAAGCCATAAATAGAAAGGAGAAGGGACGACAACAATACTTGATACATGGGAGAGTCTCTTAGCTGTTGGTCTTTCTACAAAACCCTATCTTTTAAGGGTTTTTTTTTGTTTTCTATGGACTGAAAAGTGTGACTTCGTAAATAAAATAGTAACAACTTAGCGACAGATTATGACATCCGTCGCTACAAATAAATATAATTATCTATATTAAATTGTAGCGACGAATGTTTCTGTGAAAACATAATTTAAATTCCATTAAAATATATTTAAAATTCGGGTAAAACTTTTTCTCACTCATTCCGTCACAATATATGATTAAATTTGTAACACCTACTTTGTTGCAAAATTCGTATCGTAATTTAAGTCGCCAAAGTTTTCTGCTATTATTTAGTGACAAAAAGCATATTACTTCGCCAATCCGTTTCTATGTTATAACTCAAGAAATTTTTTGTAAGTTTTGCAACGAAATGACTAATTCATTGCTATTCCGTTTTTATATGGCGACAGAATTGGTTTCGTCGCTAATTTCCATCGCTAAACACGATTTTTTTAGTGTAACCCACATACATATGTGTGGGTGCATATACATGTATATCTATCTCTCACAATAAAAAAAATATAATTAACACCGCACTCTTAATGAGTGTAGAGATATCCTTGTACTAGAGAAATCACTCACAAAACATAGGTTTTGAATCTAGCTAAGACCCTTATTTCTTTTAAGTGTATTGGTGCACCTGAAGTCTTCAATTTTTAAGCTCATTTTTGCTTGTTATATACAAAGATTTTTATTTTCTATTATGACATAACATTTTAGACTAACAGTATTTAGATTGAAGAAAGAAAAACGTGTTAAGAATTAACATTTAATAAACTACAAGAATATTTTTTGCTAGATCCAATACATCATGTTAGGAATCTAACTAAAAGAAAGACAATGAATCTTATTTAGTCCTACAACCCACGAATTCAAACAAAAAAAAGTTATGCAAACACATAGTCAAGTTTTTAGATATTTTTTCTTTTTATTCAAAAAATTCATAAATACTCTTTTAAACAATGATCGAAATTTTATGGACACACACTTTCTTCACATGTCCTAATACCTCCTAGAAGTATTTTGAATGTAATAAATACACCTTTTTTTGGTGTTAAGGTGGTGTAGATTGTATTGAATGCAAATGACAAGTAAAAAAAATGAATAAGAAAAAATAATCAATATTCAACATATGTCCTTTTTTAATTGAAAATTTAACAATATTTAGTACATATAATTAATAAATAAACTCACTGGCGGTTCAATCTAATTAGTGGTCTAAAGCCAAAAATAAGTTGGAGGCATAAATTTTTATTACTTTTTTGATGTGATATTCAAGTTATTTCTTTCTTTTTGATAAAAATAGTTTTATATTTTATGATCTTAAGCATACCATGTGGAAGTTAAATTTAAAAATTAATCCATAAAAATGAGTTAAGAAACAAATTAAAAATTCTTTGTTTTTACTGCAGAAAGCTTAAGATAAATTTAATATTACAAAAAAATTAGGCCTTTAGGTTTTGGGGGCCTATGTCATATGCCTCATGTTTAAAGGCATTGAGCCACCCTCTAAAGCAACCCTAACTAAATCAACAATAATAACAGTAATATTTTTTTAAAAACATTTTTTGAAAAAAGAACTATAGTACACTATGAATCATTGGATAATTGTATCAACAATATTAAGTTTTCTCAACTATGTTTTCTCTTAAGATTGTAGTTTTCAAATAATTACACTATTAAGAAAAATATAGTTTTCTAATAATTACACTATTAAGAAAAATTAAAATACCAGTGAAATTGTAATTATGATATATTGAGAAAACATAGATTAAAGGCATATAGACTTATGGCTTAGCCTTGAATAATGATTATCACTTTGTTAAATTATAAACATTTTTTTTAATTTATAGGAATCTGATTTGTCATTCAACTCTAGATTGTTTTAGGTTTAATTAAATGTTAGGATATGAATTTTTGAATTAACAAAATAATATTATTTCACATGATGTTGGGTTCTTATTAATAGCTTATGCAGAAATTAAAATTTCATGGTGTATATTTTTATTCTCTTTCACCAAAATATTTAAATTAAGTGTGTAGTTAACTAAATTATTATTTTCAGTTTCTTGTAGCACAAATATTTGGGGTCATATATCCAAAAAAAAATGTTAATTAGTAATAGTAATATTAGTTGTACCAAAGTTTAATTTATAGTCAACCATTGTACTGAAATTTAATACAAATACTATTTTATAAATAATACCAAATAACTCCTCTAGTATTGAAGAAAGTTTCAAGTGTTATCTATTTATTTATAATGCTATGATAAACACATGTCATTCTTATAATGTTTTGATGTAAGAACTCAATACTGTAATTTTCTAGTACAATAAGTATAACATCACTAATTTAAACTTCTAAATTCGCTTAAAATTATATATACAAAAGTATTTTATATGTGTTTGATTTAACCTTAGCCAGATAATTTTACATAAAAAATTGCAAATTAAAGAAATCAAACCAAATGATATCTAAAAATTATGCACCTTTTCTGTTATTATTAGAGTTTTGACATGTTAATTGAATAAGGTGATGAACATTTGTTTGTTCTTTGTGTATCGTATATGTGGACCTTGCCAATGGTATTCTTGTTTATTTTCTACAGATTATCATGCCTCAGATGAACAAAGACTACATTTACCTTCTCTTAATCAACGACGCAACCTTCCCATTCATTTAACCGATGAAATTCTTAATAAGTTGTCTTTTCGAGATGATTTAAGAACTAGTACACTATCTGAGGATTGGAAATATACTTGCTGTAGATTTCTAGAGGTGAAATTTGATCAAAAAGTCTAAGAAGCACAAGAGGACTTGACATTCCCTACCATTGGATTTATTCCCATTCTCGATTGTTTCTTGAGGTTTCATATAGGAATAACATTGTAAGTTACCCTTGACATTAGTAGACTAAAAGTATGTCCTAATATTCATCGTTTGATACATTTTCTCCACAAACATTTTATTTAACATGTCGTCCTTCAACATCCATTAACTTATCCATCATACAAGATCACTTATTTCTTTTTTATTTGTTTAACATTGATGTATTTGTTTCTCATGGAATGTGAAATACATCTTCCACACTTCCTTCAAGCATTTAATAAGTTGATTATCCTAAAATTCTAATTTGTAACATTATCTTCTGATACGTTTGAATGCTTGATCTTTAATTGCTCATTGGTTGAGTATTTGGTTCTAAAAGACTTACAACAATCCATACCTCCTGAGTATTAATGCTCCTAAGCTAAGGTCATTTGTCTTTCTTGGCGATATACACTTGATGTATCTAGAAAATGTACCTCTTCTTTCCAATATTTTGTATGAGCCTACACAATTAGTTCTAGAGGAAAAAGATGATTTTGACAATATTTTTTCGCTTATTCCTTCTCTCATGTATTTCAGCTGGTATCATTTTGAGGTAATATTGATTCATTTCACTTGTATTATCATACATGTACTTCTCTTTTTGGCATCTTGATCTTTATCATTTTATTCGTAGGTCGATATTGGATCAACTGAATTTATTCCAACAAAGCTTCTATTCGCTCTTAAATGTCTGAAACGTCTTTTCATATCTTTGATTACTCTTGGAGAGTTTTTTTAGCGTTCGTTTAAATTTTTCATGGTGTGGAGATATCTCAATTTGGAAGAAATTGAAATTCAGGTTGTTATAATATTTATTTCTCTCTATACTATCTATGTTTTTATATTCGTATGTAATGAATTTGATGGTTTTTTCTAGATTTTTCTTAGGGGTGTATCCTCAATGACAGGAAATATTCGAACCTGTGCCCAGGAGGTTGTTGATGAGATTCCGACAAGCTTCTCAAACATCATATTTAATCATCTAAGCACGGTTAAGTTTTATGAAGTACTATTAGAAGGGGGTGAAATGAAGCTAATCAAGTTTTTTTTGGCAAAGCCTCAAGCACTGGTGAAAATGGAAATCAAGCCTAGTCAGATGGAAACTAACAAATCTATGAATGTTCTCGCGAAGATAATAATGTTTCAAAGGGCATCATCTAAAACAAAAGTTATGTATCTTGTTGACTATTTGTTATTCTTACAATAACCTGTATTTATAAGGTTAATAAACAAGAAACAGAAATAAGATGAAGCAGAAAAAATATAAAATACAAGAATTAATTCGAGTGCATAGAAACTATTGTGTGTCCTTAAGAAATTTAATCTCCACACTGTACCCAAGGTTATGGATTAATTTCTCCCAAGATAAAACGGATTAAACCTGTTAGAGAAATATAGGTATCTCAAACTTCTTTACCTTCAACGAACATAAGAACAGGAAAAAGTTACATAGACTCAGTCGATCGGCCCTTTGATTTTATTCGACAGAAAAATAAATGCAGAGAAAGAAATAATTTTCAGTGTTTGAAAACTCGAAAATTGACTTCCTTTTATAGCCATTTTCAGCAACAAACGCGTCTGTTCAGACCCATTTATTCCAGAAAGTTATGTCTTTTGGATAAAATAACAACTTTTTGAAAAAATGTGTCTGTTAGGAAAATAACTACTTTTTGGAAAGTAACGACTTTTCGGAAAAGTCACGACTTTTCAGAAAAGTAATGACTTTTTGGAATATTATCGTTACCCAAAAATTTATAAGAGATAATACTAACCAAAGCCAAAGCCATAGCCAAAGTCGAGCCGAGCAAGCGATGACGACGAGGGCTCGAGGGGGCATCTTCTTCTTAGCTCTTTAAGAAGTAATGGAAGTTTTTCCTTCTATAAGGAAAACAATTTCCATGTCTTTTGCCGATATGGGAGAAATGAATTTTCATTTGCACTTTGCAAATGACATTTCATTTGCACTTCTCGAATGACTTTTCATTTTCCCTCCAAAGTAGTTCCCTCACTTTTCGTATTCTCTCTTTTCTTTTCCCATTCACTTTTGCTAAAACCCAACAATCCCCCACATGAATGGGGAAGGCTTTTGTTAAAACATATGCTTGAAAAAACTTGTGTGTCTTGTAGGTAAAGGTTAATCGCATTTGGATAAGTAGGTTTCCCTTTAAACTTTCCGTAGTGAACATATATCGGATATACTCGGTCAATCGGTAGATTTGATATCTTTGAACCATTGAGCTTTGGTGTATACCTAGACAGCATATGTCACACAATCAACCCTTGAACTGTTCTTAGTTCTCATTGTTTTGTTCATTTCAGCCATGAACACATCTTGGATAGTAAGTGCTTAAAGAACTGGCCTTACCGGATTCTCCTTGAAGCTGCTTACACTTCACACTTACATAGGTGATTTCTAAATATGTTATCCCATAGATACACCATTTGATATTCCCTGTATCAAACTTAGAAACCATTAAAAAGTCCTTATGTCTTTATCCTGGTTACTAAACATTGTCTCATCATGAGAATGTACCATAAAATAATAATAATAATATTTTTTTTCTTTGACAATGTTGAACCGTCATCAATGACTTTGTTTTATATCCTTGAACCTAGATCTTGGGATCTCCAGTCTTCAAGGTAGTGTTACCGCCACGATGACTTGTTCTCGGCCATAGTTCCATTCCGATCGATGATTTATCTACTCCCTCTCTATTTAGGCCTTTTGTAAGTGGATTCGACACATTATCTTTTGTCTTCACATAGTCAATTGTGATAATTCCACTAGAGAGTAGTTGCCTCACAAAGTTATGTCTTCGTCTTATGTGATGAGACTTGTCGTTATACATAATGCTTCAAGCCCTTCCTATTGCAGCTTGACTATCACAATGTATGCATATAGGGGCCATTGGTTTGGGTCAAAATGGAATATGTTCTAAGAAATTCCGGAGCCATGCAGCTTCTTCACCTACCTTGTATAAAACAATGAATTCAGACTCCATTATAGAGCAAGCTATGCATGTTTTTTTGGATGATTTCAAAGATGTTGCTCCTACACCAATAGTAAAAACGTATCCACTCGTGGATTTTATTTCAGTTGACCCAGTAATCCAATTTGCATCACTATATCCTTCAAGAACGGCTGGACATTTGTTGTAATGTAAAGCATAGTTTTGAGTGTCATCTAAGTATCCCAAAACTCTCTTCATTGCCAACAAATTATTATGATTACGATTAGTTTTGTATCGAGTCAGTTTACTGATAGCGCAAGCTATGTCTGGTCGTGTACAATTCATGACATACATTAAGTTTCCCAATACGCTAGCATGGTTTAATTGAGACTGACTTTCACCTTTATTCATTGCAAGATGAAGATTTACATCAATTGGAGTCTTTACCCTTTTAAAATTCAAAAATTTGAATTTTTCAATTATCTTTTGAATATAATGAGTTTGAGACAATGCTAGACCGTTAGGAGTTTTATGAATTTTAATTCCTAATATCACATAAGCAACTCCTAAATCTTTCATATCAAACTACTTAGCAAGCCTACGCTTTGTAGCTTTTATATTGGCAATGTCTTTGCTCACTATAAGCATATAATCTACATATAAGCATAAAATAACTTCCTTATTTGTAGTATCTTTAATGTAAACACATTTATCACATTCATTGATCTTAAATTCATTTGACAACATGGTTTGATCAAACTTTGCATGCCATTGTTTTGGTGCTTGTTTTAGCCCATAAAGATACTTAATAAGTTTGCACACTTTCTTTTCTTTACCAGGAACTACAAAACCCTCAGGCTGTTCTATGTAAATTTTCTCTTCAATCTCTCCATTTAAGAAGGCTGTTTTAACATCCATTTTATGAATTTCAAGACCGTATACTGCAGCTAGTGCAATTAACATCCGAATTGATGGTATTCTAGTCACTTGCGAGTATGTGTCAAAATAATCAAGACCTTATTTTTGTCTAAAACTTTTGACAAAAAGTCTTGCTTTATATTTGTCAATAGTTCCATCGTCTTTCATCTTCCTTTTAAAGATCCATTTTGAACCCAAGGGTTTGTTCCCTGGAGGAAGATCAACCAACTCCCAAGTATGCTTGCTTAAGATTGATTCAATTTCACTATTAATAGCCTCCATCCAAGAAGTTGAATCGCTAGACAACATTCCTTCCTTGAATGTTTGAGGCTCACTTTCAAGAAGAAATGTTACAAAATCTGATCCACATGAAGTAGATGTTTTTTGACGTTTACTGCGTCTTGGACTTTCTTCATTTTGTTCATTCTCTTTTGGTTCTTCTTTGGGTTGTTTAGATCCCCCACTAGATGACTCAAGTCTAGTTTTATATGGATAGATATGTTCAAAAACTTCAGCACTATCTCATTCCATTACAGTATTATCATAAATATCCGGATGTTCAGACTTATGAACCAAAAATCGACATGCCTTACTGCTTGTGGCATATCCAATGAATACACAATCCACAGTCCTAGGTCCCATTTTTACCCTCTTAGGTATAGGAACTTGGACTTTGTCTAGACACCCCTACACTTTGAAATATTTCAAATTGGGTTTTCTACCTTTCCATTTCTCATATGGAATTACATTTGTCTTTGAGTGAGGCATTCTGTTAAGTATCTTATTTGCTGTAAGGATAGCTTCCCCCAAGCAGTTATGTGGTAAACCTGAACTTATAAGTAATGCATTCATCATTTCTTTTAAAGTTCGGTTTTTTCTTTCTACAATTCCATTAGACTGAGGAGTGTAGGGAGCAGTAGTTTGATGGATTATTCCATTTTCTAAACATATTTCTGCAAATGAAGATTCATATTCTCCACCTCTATCACTTCTGATCATTTTGATCTTTTTATCTAACTGATTTTCAACTTCAGTTTTATATTGCCTAAATGCATCTATTGCTTCATCCTTACTAATTATCAAATAGACATAACAATATCTAGTGCAATCGTCAATAAAAGTTATGAAATACTTTTTCCCACCACGTGATGGTGTTGACATCATGTCACAAATATCAGTGTGAATCAATTCTAAAGTATTTGAATTCCTTTCAATAGATTTATAAGAATGCTTAGCATACTTAGATTCAACACAAATTTGACATTTTTATTTATTCCACTCAAATTTTGGCAAAATATTTAATTTAATCAGTTTTCGCAAGGTTTTGTTATTAACGTGTCCCAAACGTTCATGCCATAAACATTTAGACTAAAGCAAGTAAGAAGAAGTAAAATCTTTATTCATATTAACTACAATAACATTCAGTTTGAAAAGGCCATCACTAAAATAGCCTTTTCCTACATACATATCAATTTTTTCTTACTACTACTTTATCAGAAACACATACACATTTAAATCCATTCTTGGTCATAACTGGAATTGAAACTAAATTCTTTCTCAATTCTGGAACATTTGAGACCTTATTAAAAGTCACCACCTTGCCTGCTGTCATCTTTAATAGGACTTTGTCAGTTCCTTCCACCTTTGCAACAGCGGAGTTTCCCATAAACAATTTTTCATCTGTAAGTGCTGGAGTATATGATGAAAATAATTCTTTGTTGGCACAAACATGAAATGAGGCACTAGAATCTAACCACCATTCTCTTGGATTTCCAACCAAGTTACATTCTGAAAGCATTGCATAGAGATGGTCCATTTCTCCTTTGGATTCAGCCAAGTTTGTTTGATCTTTCTTTTTCTTGTCCTTCTTAGGACCCCGACATTCATTAGCCCTATGACCATGTTTACCACAATTAAAGCAGTTTCCATTGAAATTCTTCTTAGGAGGATTGCTTTTTGGACCAGATATTTTCTTTCTTTTCTTTAATTTTGTGGAATCTTCTTCAACAAAATATACTCCAGATATTGCTGAATTACCACGTGACATCTTTTCTGCAGCCTTATTATCCTCTTCGAATCTCAACCTTACTATGAGATCTTCAACAGTCATCTGTTTGCGTTTGTGTTTCAAGTAGTTTCTCAAGTCCTTCCACAATGGAGGTAACTTTTCCATAATTGTAGCCACTTGAAAAGCATCATTCACAATCAATACTATATTAAAGGTTATGGGAGTATTAAGGGAAAACTTAATGTTTTTAACATAGGCATTAAATAAATTTATACCTTCAGCAAGGAGATCATGGATTATGACCTGCAATTCTTCAACTTGGGTGACGACAGTCTTACTCTCTATCATCTTATAGTCAAGAAATTTTGCCACAATGAATTTCTTCATTCCGGCATCTTCTGTTTTGTACTTCTTTTCTAAAGCATCCCAGAGTTCTTTTGAGGTTTTGGCATGGCTGTACACATTGTACAGATTATCTTGAAGACCACTCAAAATATAATTTTACACAAAATATCAGAGTGTGTCCATGCTTCTGTTACAAAGAATCGTTCATAAGCAAGAGTTTCATCTGACATAATAGGAACATTCTCATTGCTCAACTTCTGCAGACTCAACGTAGTGAGATAGAAGAACATCTTTTTCTGCCATCTCTTAAAGTCGATTCCAGAATACTTTTCAGGTTTCTCAGCCGGTGCTAAGGCAACATTTGAACGATTATGTGCAACCGTTGTTTTTGCAGCACTTACTGTTCCAGCATTTGTTTGACTTGAATTACTCTTTTTTTCTGTCACAAATGACAGATAAATTAAGTATTTAAAATACTAACAGTAAAGAACAAATCATTACACAAACTAAAACTGATTTAATGATAAAAGTTTTATGTTCTTTTAATCGTTAATTGAATGAATTTTAAAAATTCAAGCAGAGTGGAAAACCATAAAGGTTTTAATCTCCAGAAACCTCAAATACAGAAACTGTTAAATTTATTAAGATTGTTATTCTTACAATAACCTTTATTTATAAGGTTAATAAACAAAAACATAAATAAGATGTAGCAGAAAAAATATAAAATATAAAAATTAATCCGAGTCAACAGAAACTACTGTGTGTCCTTAAGAAATTTAATCCCCTCACTTTACCCAAGGCTATGGATTAATTTCTCCCTAGATAAAACGGATTAAACCTTGTAATGAAATAGCGGTACCTCAAACTTCTTTAATTTCAACGAACTTATGAACAGCAACAAGTTACACAGACTCAGTCGATCGACAGTTTGATTTTATTCGAGAGAAAAATAAATACAGAGAAAGAAAAAAAATTCAGTTTTTGAAAAATTGAAAATTGACTTCCTTTTATAGCTATTTTCAGCAAGAAACGCGTCTGTTCAGACCCGTTTATTCCAAAAAGTTGTTTCTTTTGGAAAAAATAACAGGATTTATAAGAGATAATATTTATAGGATTTATTTGATTTAACAAAAATTGATTAAATAAATTTTGTCCAAAAAATTTATCAATCAATCACATCATTTGCCATATCCAAATTCAAATCCAAAGCCAAAGCCAAAGCCAAAGCCGAGCCGAGCGAGCGACGACGACGACGACGCGAGGGGGTATCTTCTTCTTAGCTCTTTAAGAAGTAATGGAAGTGTTTCCTTCTATAAGGACAACAATTTCCATTTCTTTTGCTGATATGGGAGAAATGACTTTTCATTGTCACTTTGCAAATGACTTTTCATTTTCCCTCCAAAGTAGTTCCCTCACTTTTTTCCCATTCACACTTGCTAAAACCCAACACTATTATCGTTATCAAAATTCTTCTTAATCTTTGGCTAATATTTTTCGCAAGCACAAACAGTAAAGAAACATTTGGTTGATGGAGAAGTAAGGTTGTATTTTGCCTTTGGTATAAGGTACTATACAGATTTTATATGCTTGGGAACATAGGATTGTGAACCTGGATGAACATTTTGAATACTGTTTTTGGGAATAGATACGGTTTTACATTTCATGGTTGTTCTTAAATGATGTATGATTTGAGTCTTTGGTTGTTTATTTCGAAGTTATGTTGCATGTTGCATTCTCTTATGGATCTTTCATTCTGGGTAGTAGGAACTTTTTTCTTTTTAAGGGACTAGTCCAAGTTAGATTGAGAAGTATATATGTTGTTCATGATCCTTCCTTATCTGTGAAGAAGAAACTCGAAGAACTATCACTCAATTGATATTATTAAATTGAATTTATTTCAAAGTTATTTTGTGCGTTAAATTTCTGTGGGAAAGATTGAAGCGTAGACTGGAAACGTACATTTATCCATTAGTCCAAGTTAGACCGAGAAGTATTTGTATTAGACATGATCCTTCCTTCTCTATGAAGAAAAAACTCAAAGAAGAATGACTTACTTGTGTCGAGAAAATATCAAACGATAGGACATACTTTTGGACTAATAATGTCGAGGGTAACTTTCAATGTTATTCTTATATGAAACATTATGAAACAATCGAGAATGGGAATAAATCCAATGGTAGTAGATGTCAAGTCCTCTACTTTTTCCCAGACCATCTGATCAAATTTCACCTAGGGTATTCTACGGAAAGTATATAATCAATCTCTAGAATTTCTACTAGTTCTTACAACATTTCGAAAGACAACCTATTTAGAATGTCGTAGGTTAAATGAACGGCAAGGTTGCTAAGACGATCAGGAGAAGGTTATAAAATTAGTCTTTGTTCATATGAAGATTATTTGTAAGGTAAGAGTATACGCTACAAGAAAAACAAACAAACATGTCACAACTCTAACAATAAAAGAAAAGGTTCATAATTTGTATATGATATTTGCATTGATTTCTTTAATTTGCAACTCTTGATATAAAAATTTCTGGATTAGGTTAAATCAAACACATATAAATTATTTTTTGCATAGAATTTGGACAGAACTTAGAGGTTTAAATTAGTGACGTTAGACTTATTGGCTTAGTAATTTATTGTACTCAGTGCTTACATCATAACACAATATGAAGGACATGTGTTTATCGCAACATTATAAATAAATAGATAACATTTTACACTTTCTTCCACACTAAAAGAGTCATTTTGTAATACATAAAAATAGTATTTTTATTAAATTTAAGTGCAAATGTTCGACTCTTCTACAACTAATACTCCTATTGAAATTAACCTTGGATATATGTCCCCAAAATTTGTTATAAAAGAAGAACCAGTATGTAACCTTAGTAATGGGGATTATTTCGAATTGTATAATGAGATTATTGATGAGATTTTTGCAAGCTTCTCGTATATCACATTTAATAACATGAGGACAATTAGGTTTTATGATGTACTATTAGAAGAGGGACAAATGCAACTTACTTTTAGGAATTTATTTATTATGAAGTAATTACTCCTAGTTAGACTGAGAATATGATGGACATGCTCCTTCCCTATTTATGAAGACGAATCTCGAAGAAGCATCAACCAATTTGGTATTCTTAGGTTGATATTTATTTCAAAGTTATTTTGTTTGTTAAATTTCCTTCGGTGAGCTAGACACATTAAGTGGAAACTTACTTTATGTCTAGCTAGTAGAAATTTCTTGTCTTTTATGGAATTAGTCTAAGTTAGACTGAGAAGTATATATGTTTGAGATGATGCTTAATCATATGTGAAGAAGAAACTCGAGAAGTATCACCAAATAAGGGATTCATCAGTGGATTTTTATTTTGAATTTATGTTGTGGGTTGAATACTCTTGGGCGAGCTTTAAGTATTCAATGGAAACTTAATTTTTGTAGGGTTTTTAGGAATTTCTCATTTGCAAAGAAAATAATCTATGTTAGACAAACAATATGTCGTTATAAATTGGACAAATCCTTTAACAAGCCAGAAATCTCTACTAACCCGACAGAAAGTAGGTTTTCACTCAATGTTTCAACCTCGCCTAATGTAACACCCCATTGCCAATATAGACAAAAACAAATTTTTCAAAAACATTTGCATGTGCAACAAATGTAACCATCGACGGACCGTAGCCTAACCCATGGTCGGTCCTGCACAATTATTGATAGTATAAGAAAATCCCAAATATCTCAGCCTTGGAAAATTGGTTAAGTGTTAGTCGAGGGATGGAATTATGGTCCGTAGGTCAGACTACCGTCTGTAGTCCACGAACGTTGATCAAGACTCCTTTCATCCACTTTATGACAAGATCTACGGATGACCAGCACGGTCCGTAGGTTTGACCAGAGGTGGAAAATTTGCAGATAGTGAAGGGGAAATACAGTTGGATCATTTTCAAATTATCATAAGTATTAGCACAAAATAAATTAGGTGTCCGATGACCTATAAACATATATATAATTGAATTATTTTTCCATAGACACCGACTTTGCTAAAATAAGACCTCATAGTAAAAAGTTATGCCCGTTTTAGAAAAGGCTTAACGAACAGGCCCAACCGACGGGGTGTCGGTCATCATATTTTAGTTAATTTAAGCGTAGAAATATAATTAAAATATATCTAAGTCAAATCATTAAATCAAAACATAGAAAATTAGAAGCAAGAGAGGAGAAAAAAAGCTCAAGAACCCTAGGTCAAGAATGCCACAAGCTCCAGCAGTTCCAGCTCCAAAACTTAAGTATTTTTCCGTAGAATTCATCACGAAGTATGTGGAATATTCACTAGTGGGTTCCTTTTACCCATTGGGTTCCTAATTTTTTAGTCATTTCTTTATTCTCTTATCATGAGTAAACCTAGGGTTCCTATAATTATAGTAGAACTTCATGAATTAGTGAAAATATATGTTTTAGATCAGATTATCATATTATTACACGGATTATCCCATGGATTTAAGAATCCTAGCTTTGAATTTATTTAGTTCTTGAATTACAAATGCTAGGTGAGATATTTAAGACACCTCAGATATACATGCCTCAGTCATAAATGCATAATTACCAGATTAATTGTTGCATTGTAAGTTTGCATGTTCATATTCGAGCTATCCTGTATTTACATATACTCATACATAATCATTTAATTTAAAAAATTCATTGGGAGTAGCACAATACCGAGTTGGACTAGTGTTAAGCGTATCACATAGTCCCAGAACTACTAGCTAAGTAGGTTGTAAGCCCCTTTGTGGGCAATAAGTTTAGTGATCACACAGCATGCGTTTATACATTTGGCAGGGTATATTGGGTCCTCTCGATGGTGCGTATACATCGGACTCCACATTCAGGTCATGTGGTTTTATGAGTAGTTATTAGTAGCTCCCACAATTCAGTCAGAATCTTTTTATTGACCATTTATTAGTATATTAAGTATTAAGTTTCCGCAAATTATAAATTGGTAATTGTATCCAGTTAGCTCAGAAATCAGTATATCCTGTTTAGATTATTATACATGCTGTTGTGCTTGTTTAATTATGTTTTACTTCAGCTTTACTCTATGATACGTGCTTAGTACCTTACAAGTACTGAAGCATATGTGCGCTATATTTTCTCGTGATGTAGGTTCAGGTTCTCAGCATCTAGATCACGCATAGATCGATTTTGCGATCTCCATTTCAGTATATTCAGTTGTGAGTCCTCATTTTTCGAGGATAATAGTCATGCGTATAATTTCATTCTTCAGTTATTTAGTTTCATCTTTGCTAGATTTTGCTAGGGCCTGTCCAAGTATTTTTAGTCTAGGTTAGTGTCTTATTTCAAACATAGTTAGTTTTAGCTTAGTATTGAGTTAATATTTGCTTTGTATTAAACTCATTGTTTTCAAATATCTCATTGTAGAACATGGGTATCCTCCATAGTTTCATATTCAATTATGATTTAGCTTTCGCATCAGTTTATTATCTTTAGTATACTAATGATCATGCCAGCAGGGTTCGCTTGGGATTACTTGTGGTGGTAAGTTCCATCTCCATGTATCGGGAGTAGTTCGAGGCGTGACACCTAAGGTAATTTAACACAATACATAACTTTGAAAAAACAACAACTAACGAATCCCAAACTGGGTGATGCTTCTCGCATTTGTTCTTCATAGGTAAGGAAGGATCATTTCAAACATATATTCATCTTGGTCTAACTTGTACTAATTCATTAGAAGGCAAGAAATTTATACTAGTTAGAAAGAAAGTCGTTTGCAGAGTGATGTACAGTGGTTTCATGTTACTATCAATGTTTTTTCCTCAAGTTTAATGTGTGTCTAGGGTATTTTTATTGCAATTTTAATGTGTTTTATCTGTGTTTTGCATGAAAGTTGTAAAAAAATGAAATGAAGAAGTTTGTGCAAAAATTAGTGCAGAAGTGACACACAGTGCCATCGAAGGTCCGTTGTCCCATCGACGAACCGTAGGTAGTGATCGTCATCTTGAGTTCCAAGTATCTGGAAGGAACTCAGGGAATTCTTATCAAGTACGGGACTACAGAAGGATTAAAGGTCCATCGGCTGATCGACATACCATCCTAGAAAATCGTCGATCAGATAAGTGATACGTCTCAGTACTCGGTATTGAAGAAAAGCTAGGTATGGAGCAGTGACAAACATCGACGGCCTGTAATTCCATCAACAGACTACTTGGTATGTCTGTCGATTGGATCAGAGAAGATTCTAAAATCAAGGCTAAAGAAAAAGAAAAGTGTCGATTAATAGAGGCAATCGATGGTCCATAGTTCCATCGACGGACCGTCTTTGGGGTCATCGATTCAAGCCGCATTTTTTGGACAAATATTCCTTTTTTGTTTTCCTTTTATTTTAGGAAAATGTCTTTATAAATAGGGTATAAAAAATAGAGCCGTCAATATGGGCTAGGCCCGTTGGGCCGGCCTGTCCTAACCCGAGATGCTAAGTGTTTTTGAGGCATGCCATTCTTCACCTATTGGTGGGAATCATAGTGGTATAAGATTTTGCAATATGGTTACTATTGGAAAACAATCCACCAAGATGCTCATGAGTTCTCCAAGGAATGTGATAGGTGCCAACGAGATGTGGGTATTTTGAGACGGCAAGAGCTCCATTTGAATCCCATTATAGTAATTTAGTTTTTTGATGTATGGGACATTGACTTTATGGACCCGTTTTCGATTTCTCATGGGATGAAATTTATTCTTGTGGCAGTGGATTATGTGTCAAAATAGGTCAAAGAAACCGCACTTGACAATAATAAAGGAAAGAGTGTCACCGTGTTCTTGTAAAAGAACATATTTTACAGTTTTGGCACACCTAGGGCTGTTAACTGTGATGGGGGGTCCCACTTTTGCAATAATTTGTTCAAAGGATTATTGGAGAAATATGGGGTTCGCTGCAATGTAGCCACTCCATACCATCCGCAAACTACTGGGCAAGTTGAGGTGTCCAACAAAAAATCAAGTAGAACCTGTCGTATATGGTGAATGCTAATAGAATGGATAGGTCAAGGAGGCTTGATGATGATCTGTGGTCTTACCACATAGCATATAAGACTCCAATAGGTATGTCTTAATACCAACTTGTATATGGGAATCCTTGTCACTTGCCGGTTGAGTTAGAGTACAAGGCTATGTGGGCGATAAAGAAACTAAAGATGGATTGGAATGAATCAGTGAAAAAGAGACTTAAATGGTTGAATGAGCTTGATGAGTTTCACCTAAGAGCATATGAAAGTTAAGACCTATACAAAGAGAAGATGAAGAAGTATTATGACCAAAAGATTGAGAAGTGCGAATTTGTAGATAGGGATTTGGTACTTCTGTTTTACTCTAGGCTGCGCTTGTTTGCTGGGAAACTCAAGTCAAAATGGACTGGTACATTCTTAGTCACTAAAGTGTTCCCACATGTAGCGGTTGAGTTTGATAACAAGGAGCGTGCAAGGTTCACGGTCAACGGACAGAGAATCTAGATCTACCTCGGGCATGCGAATAGTGCCCATGAAGTAGTTGAGGTATATTACCTTGAGAAATTGAGTAATCAAGGGTCTTGCTCCATGCCCCGATGTTAAATCAAGCCCTTCTTGGGAGGCAACCGAAGGTGTATCCTCTAGCCAACAATAGGTTTTTCTTTTCTTTGTAGGAATAGTTGCATTATTTTGTTTCCTTTGTTTTACTAAAAAGTCATGTGTAATAATCTTTTATAGCTTTCAGTATGTTTGCTAGAGAGTAGTTTAGGGTCCGTGCTTAAAATTTGTCCAGAAAGAACAAAAATAATGGATTATTTGGTGCTTAATGTGCAGGGACCAAACCAAAGGAAATCTGCAGAAATTGGTCTGGTGCACTGATCAACATACCAACCGACAGGCCATTATCCCATCGATGGACCGTCGATGGTGTTCGTGGATCGTAGGTATGATTTTCAATGTCATCTAAGTTAGGCCATTATCGAAGGATTAGTCGACAGACAGTCGCCTAACATACCCCTTTTACCCCCTATCACCAGAACTACCCATTTATTCTGGAATAATCTTTTTAGGAGGGACAACTTTACATATTTCTGCCAAATCCTTCTATTATAAGTACGGTGCCCTTTCACTTCGAGTTCATTCCTTCGTAATCAAATCTGATGATACACTTTGGCGATGTTATTTACCAAATAAAAGGCCTGCACATAACTCTCTTCAATTATTCCTGGGATGTGAGGGAGTAGGTCTTGCTTCATATTTGTTAATTCATTTATGGTTTACACGACTTCAGGTAGATAAAGCAGCTGCACAGAGATTGTTCGGGAGAAGTGGTCCAAGCCCGGTGAAAAAATGAAATACAAATCCCTTTCACCCTTAACTAGCTAACTCGTTGGTACGTCAACAACGGGAATGCCAAAAGCATGACCTGGACCTGGTTCACGCAGTCAAGCTTGCTTGTACTATCGCTCACCTGCCTGACTTGCTTTCTTGCTAGCCCAACCTCCACCGTACTTTCGGTGTGACCACTAAAGAAATGTTGTTGTCATGAGGCTTTGGTTAGGCCGACTACTATAGGATAGCTACTTCTAGCTTCTATGCTGGCCCTTCTACTTTGGTGTAGTTTTCGTTTGTATTTGTACTGAATGAACATATCAAACAAAGGCGAGCAGTATAAACCCTTCTCCGGCCGGCCTGGGAAAAGCAGCGAACTCTAGAAGCTAGGTCTTTGTTCACCTTTGGACAGGAACACTATTCCGTTCTCAGCGGAAACACTAGTAAATTAGACCAGCCCCCCCAAAAAGAACTCCGTTGATGGGGAATTCTTAATTCCCGAAACCCGCGACCCGACCCGACCCGACCGGCTATATAACAAATTACCCTTTAAGTTACCCCACACACCTTTTAAAATTTTCCCCAACCATTTATTCTCCCCTGATTTCCTTATTCCCCGATTCACTCCCACATTCAATCCACCTGATTTCCTTCTGATTTCTCATCCTCTCCAAAATCCAAAACTCCCAAAACCCTAGTATCCAAAATTCCCATCCATATCTAGCATTTTCGGGTTGGTGTTTCAAGGCGGGCACGTCAGTTGTTGTTGAAAAGTTCACCCACACATTCACTCCACTACAATGTACTTGTATTTCATTCTCATCCTCTCAATGAATTCTCGTTCATTTGTATGAGAAAAAGAATAGATTGTATGTGGGTCTTCACTTAGGGACAACTTTACATAAGTAACTTGTCAAAATTGAGTTACATGTCCCTTAGAATGATAGAAAATGAATGGATAAGGGGTGCAAATTATCTCAATAAACTCTGCGTGTTGTTTGTTTTGTGTTTTCTGACTTATGGTTTGATAGTCTCTTAGAATCTATGACCAAAAGTTGAAAGGTCGAATATCTAGGAATGACAAAGTGGTTAGCGGATTGTTATTAAATGTTGTGTATCTTGGTATTGGGTTCAAAATTTCCATTTGAGAAATTTGATAGCTGAACCCTGTATTTTCTTTACTATGGGACGAAGAAAGTAGACTACGGTTTGTTGATTGATGGACGGGCTATTATGCACGTCTATCGTTCCTAACTGCATGTTTTGTGGACATGTGACTTCTGAAACTTTGTAAGTATCCACCGATGGACCCTATCGATGGACCGTCGATAGTTCCTGTCGCCCGGCTCTGCAGTTCTGCACTTCACTATTTCTTTTATTTCCAAATTTTGTTTTTCTTCTTTTGTTTGTGTAGTCTAATTATAATTAAACTGACAACTCTCTTTTCATGTACTAATGGTCCTTAAACCGTATATTGTCTACTATAAAGGACACTGAAAGACCATCGCACCATCTAGTGATTGATTGGGTCATCTAATGATAAGAGAGATCCTGACTATGTGCCTTCAGACACCCAGACCTCGACACCAGCTGCTCGAACCACTCGTGGCACGCTCAAGAACGTGGCACCCGTCGTACTGATCAACACACCGTCTAGGTCTACCTTGGCTCCCGAAAGAGCGTAAACAATCCTCCGGTTCTTAGTTGGCCCACTTCTACAGGGACGAATAAGGACACTGCCTTTGATTCCAAATCCTAGGGAGAGTCTACTCTAGCACCCCAATTTGAGGTCCCTGCACCGGTTGCTGATTTGCTTGATAGGTGGTGTGTAGATGTCCAATACAATGATAATAGGGATCCTAAGTTTCTAAACGATAAAAGGGTGATAACTCGAACATTAGTAGTGGAGCGGCGAGTTGTGACAAGTAGCCTACACACAGTCCCAGCATTACATACCTTATTCACCCGCCACAAGCTCGAGTGGATTGCTAGGAGTGCGAGATTTCTACTACTCATACATAGAGGTTCTCCAAAGTCCTTTGGACAGGCGGGCTAACCCCACCAAAATAGCACCATTCACACATGTCCGTGTTCGAGTCCATTAGCTTGATATTTCTTCTCCTGCCATTCGCCGATTGCTATACGTTGAGGCCACTGATAAAGGGAGGATACCACTCACCAACGAGCTTGACTACAGGTCATATGTGGTCTAGAGTGGCCATTTTCAGCGAGACAGAGTTCTTAGAGAGGCCACCAATTGGTGAATTACCCAGTAGATATCCATAAACAGTAAGGGAGTGGATTGTGGTGGACCCTATAGATCTTATCAAGAAGGGCAACCTTACGTTTCCAGCCAAGTTTATTTGGCTTTTGGTCTGCCGCCTATCCCCCACAGATGCAGATAATCAACTTACATTGAATAGAGCGGTCCTACTAGAAGCGATGGTCGCCAGATTTGATATTAACTTTGCAATATGTTGATCTCTGTTATGCATGAGCAGTCTTTCAAAGCCTATACTACTTACCCATTTGGCTGTATGATTTTTCAGTTGTGCACTAGTTCTGGAGTGACCATTTGGCACATAGATGTCCTCCATACTCCTACCGCGTCAGTGTATATTGGTCTCATTAGGGATGAGGCCAATGAGGCCGCACTACGGAGAGGGCCCAGAGTAGAGGTGCAACCCCTAGGTGAGAACATGGAGGATACAGTAAAGCAAGCCCAAGGGGATTATAATGCTACATCAGAGCCTACCGCTACTGCCCCAGTAGAGTCTACCCCGAACACTAGTAGGGCACCGAGTTCTTCCTAGTCTATGCCTCCATTTTCAGCACTGGTCCCGCTTATTAAGGTGCAATAGTTAGAGGCCCAGATGGAATCTTTGGTGCACTACATCCAGCCTTTGATGCAGAGATCCATTGCTGAGGTTAAGGACTGGATTAAGAAGAAGGTAGCTCAGCAGACGAACAGGAGGATTTAGGCGGTCCACCAATGCCTTGATGCTTTAGGACTGAGAGTCCTCGCACGCCTAGACCCTACCATTGATTTGACAACTCTTCAGGCGGATGTGGCGAGTCTGAGGGTTAATGTTGATTCGATCTTAGACATGAGGGTACCCGAGCCTAAGGCCACATATACAGATCTTGCAGAGGATACAATGCTTACTGCACAGTTCACTACCACCGGTCAAAATAGAGTGAGGAGAATCGGGCTTGGAAAAATTATCGTAATGATATGGAGGCTGCAAGAAGAACTTCATTGCTTGATGAGGATACCCGACAGATGAAGGCTCCTGAGTTAGCTGCTAGGGCGTCTAGCTCAAGGTTTGAGGATATTGAAGGGAGCACCACTGAGGATGAAGATATTGTTTTAGGTACTACTGATGGTGACCCTACTACTGAGGGAGCGGGATCCGAGAAATCGGACCCGCCGGCTTGTTGATCTTTACCGCTACGTGCCTCAGGTATGTATTACCAACCATCTTTGCTTTATTTTTTTATGCATTGGGGACAATCACATGTATTTTTGTTAGGGGTGGGTGAATGGACAGTGAGTGCCAAGTTGAAGTATTAGTATCTCAACTCATGATCCTCGCTTTGTGGTTTACTTTCCTGTGTTCTTTTGCCCCAAGAGACTGGTTATTTTACTGTTGAACCAACATGTTTAGTATCTTTTACAAAGTATGAATGTGAAATCTGAATCATGATCGCTAAATATGAATGATATGTCATTCTAAAAGGAATGCTTGCATTATTAGGCATAGTAAATGTTGAATGTGTTGTCTCTGAGTATAACATAGAGATACACCATTGCATGACCTTCAATATAAAACTCGAACTACGTGTCCGATAATCCGGTAGGGTAATGAGGTGTTAAGAGAGTGTGAGGAAAGTTTATTATTCCACTATTGGTACATAGCTTGAACTTGCCTGGTTAGTCCTGCAAAAAACAAATATGTGTTAGACTATTAGGTAGAGATCATAGGCTCTTGTTCAAATTAGCCAATCTTTAGCCTCAAATAAAAGAAAACCAACGGAAATTAATCCCTTTATGATCCAAATATTTTAAGCCTACAATGGACCTTTCTTTTCTACCCTAACTCATCTTTCATGGGTATAAGTGTTGGCCCTGGTTTCTCATTGGATTGTGCACCTCAACTTAGGCCAAAAGCATAAGTTGAGGGTAGCTAATGCAGAAACCGATCTCGTCTTGGACCTTACCCATCCTTGGGTATTGTGTATCTAGACTCATGGCAAAGCCATAAGTTGAGGGTGGCTATTAGGAGTAATGTCCCGAAAAGTGGGGTTGAAAGGATTAATGTGAAAAAAAAAGTAAACCAAAAGAAAATAAATAGTGAATAATAGAAGTGACTTAGTCAATGTGGAAATCAAGTAAAAAAAATAAAAATAAAAATATTTGCTCAAAAAGGAGAAAAGAAAGGAGAAAACAAGGCAAAGAGTACAAGAAAAAGGATGAGTAGGGCATACTAGACAATAAAAGAGGTAGGACAGTTAGCCGTAATGTCAAAGAGGGCCACAAGTCACTAAAATATACTCTTATGTATCTGCCCTGACCCATAGCTTACGTTACAAGCAAAGAAAGTCCTATCATGATACTAGGAGCCTAATATGGTGAACTTAAGCAATGAAAATAAGGGAAAGCCTATGGCTACAAGTATGAACTAGGTGTGAAGTTTTTTTGAGCTGACTTTTGAAAAATGATCCTTATACCCAATTTTAAAATCGCTGTAGAAATAAAGGAGGATATCTTTTAAAGCGAAGACACTAAATGCAATATTGGAAAGTCGATACCTTGGTGAGAGATAAAAGTAGAGGTGTCGGTGCATGATGAGTCTGTTTCATCGTCTGATCCACATGAATGATCCTAGTGAGCCTAAAAGTCAAATCATGCATCAAAGTAATAAAAATAATCGGGAATTATAGCCAAATGATAGAAAAATCTTAAAAGAGGATACTTTTAAACAAAGGTGTTGTGGTGAGTCATAGTGTGTCGCTTGAGGACAAACAGTGAATTTAAGTTGAGGGTGTTGATGTACCGTGGTTTCACGGTACTTCCAATGCTTTTTTCTTAAGTTTAGTGTGTGTCTAGGGACTTTTTGTAGTAATTTTAATGTTTTTTATCTTTGTTTTCAAAGAAAGTTTTCCAAAACGGAAATGCATAAGGTAGTGCGAAAATTAATGTAGAAGTGACCCAGAAGCCATCGACGGTCCGTAGGTAGTGATCGTCGACTGGAGGTCCAAGCATCTGGAAGCAACTACGAAATTCTGACAAAGTGTTGGAATACAGAAGGATCGATGGTCCGTCGATTAGTCGACGGATCATCGTGGAAAATCTTCAATCAGATCAGTGATATGTCCCAATACCCGGAGTTGAAGAAAATCTAAGTGTGGAGCGATGAGAATCATCGACAGACCGTGCTTTTGGTCAGTCGATTGGATCAAAGAAGATGAAAAAATGAAGGATGAAGAAAAATCTATGTATGGACCGACGGAGGCAGTAAATAGTCCGTCGTTCCATCGACGGACGTCTATGGGGTCGTCGATTGAAGCCGTGTTTTCTTGAAAAACTTTCCTTATTTGTTTTCCTTTTATTTTAGGACAATGTATTTATAAATAGGGTGTAAAAACCTTTTTTGGGGGGTTGGATATTTTATTATTTTTATACTTTTTTGTTGGAGATTTGACTTTTGTAACTTGGAAATTAATTCAAGTTTCTAGAATAAATTCTCAAATGAATTTTGTTGTTCCTAGTATAATTTCTGGATTTTCTTCATTCTTGTCAAAGTAAGTTCAGGATTTATTATTCAACAAATATGAATTGTATTCTTTTATCAATGGGTAACTAAATCCACAACCAGGGTTGTGGGAACCATGGGTGATTAACAAAATAAGCCTAGTTAATTAACCATTCTCAACTAGGATATTGCATCGATAATTCTTTCATCTAGAAGTGTTTTTAAACGACTGCACGCATTAGAACTCACCTTATTGTTATTTTCCGAATCAAGGGATAGTTAATAGGAAAATAATTATCGATATGGATATAGTGGATTCTATTTTATAGACTAGTTTTAATTGGTGCAAAATTATATCTAAGCAAAACATCGAATATGATGCTTAATATAAGGTAAGGGTTACTAAGTTAGATACATGTAGCCGGAAAAAAGGTACGGAGTGAAATCCTTTAAATGTTGACCAAGTACTTAGATATACATAACTTATAACTTTGCATGCAAAACCTTAGCATTTAGAGATACATAACTTATCACTTTACATGCAAAACCTTAGGAAAGAATTTTTATAGGCTAGGATTATGGCGTTATGAACCTATGGAGAACACTTATACCCTAGTTTTTCTCAAAACTTGATAAACACAAACAATTTACTCTTTCTACTTGTTAGATTTCACAATATTGCAATACTTTTGTTTCACAAAACCCCCCGTCTATTTACTAGTTTTCGGAAAGGACTTGATTAAATATAGGTAATCCTATATTAAAGATATGTCTAAACCATTTTCCTAGTGGGATTGTCCCCAACCTAATAATTGGGTTCTCTTCTTGATACGACCACTTATACTTCTTTAGGAAAGTATAATTTGAGCATATCACGGAGGTCTAGAAAGGATAGCATGTACACAACATTTTACTTCTAACACATTGTTTGTGGGGTTTGAGAGTTGATTTTCGATAGCCTCTCGACTCAAAAGAAATGTGATGCAGTAAAACAAACAGCTAAATGAGGAATATAGGGTTTCTATTTCACAAAATTAACAACACCAAAAATGTGAAAGATTTGATTTTCTAAAGAGAATAAGGAAGCAAATTTTAACCTTACTCAAGAACTAAAATTATTACTTATAATGTAAATATCCAATGAAAAAAACAAAAATATCAAATTCCCTTTTGAGCACACGTTATCCTTCAGCTGTTGAACACAAATTTGTATAATTTTGAAGTCTTCAAATTCATAACAACAGAGTGAAAGAGGGAACTAAATAAGGGTTAGACGTTTTCTTCTTAAATTAAATTTTACAGAATTGTAATATGGAGCGGGTTGAATGGGGTGGGTGGGTGAGTGGGGCCAATTAATTGTGGAGATACATTTGTTGTATTGTATTGTTCATATAAATTAATGTGACACAATTTAATTCGACATAAAAAAATTAAAAATGAAAATGAAATTAAAATGTGACATGTAATAGAAATCTTAGATATTAATGTAATTATAAATTATTTTATTAAAATTTTGAGTCAAAATATGTCTTTTTTATTTTACATTAGTAATTTATTTATAATCATAAATAAAAATGATAAATTTCATTAATTTGCACTTTAAGAAAATTTTTCTAAAGGTTTAAAAACATGATTAATTTATAAAATAAAAAAGGATTAACTCTAAGGATAAATGAGGTCAAAATGATTGGAAGAATTATCTACTGTAAAGTGAATAATTAATATAAGACTATATAAAAGACTTTCTTTTTTAGATAACCTAAAAAGATTAAATATCACATAAGTTAAGGGGAAAAGAGAGTATAAATTAATGTTATTATTTATTTAGAGAAATTAGCTGGTACAATTAGTTACTGAAAAAATTACATTGATATTAAATTTGATTGTATAGCGCAGTTAAAATTTAATTTTCTGATTTTGTGGTCTTTTTTTATATAAGAAATCATTGTTTTTATATATAAGGGATCTAGAAAATACCAAGCGATACCATTTGTTCTGTTTTATAGACATAAAATTCCTACATTTTAGCCACTTTTATGTAAGTGCTATTATAGAAACAGCGAAGGTATATTCATTTAAATTTTCTTGAAAATAAAAATTATATGATATAGATAAGAGTTTTCTAGTGTTTATATATATATTTTAAATTCCTCAAAATAAATAACTTTGTACATTGTAAGGCGTTTAATTTTCAATTTTCTAATGACAATTTTTTTAGCAGACCATGAAGAAGTTGTAGGTTTTATAGTTTTATGAATTCTTTATATATATTCATAAAATATTTTTATCAGTTATGTTATTGTGTACTAAAATATTTTAAGAGAACTGATAAATAACTAAACTTAGTGAAAATTCTGTTGAGTTTTGTCTTGACTCATTATCTCCCCATTTTTGCTCAAATCATATTGATTCAATAAAATTCTGTTTGAATTGGATCTTCATACGTTTGTTATCTTGACACAATACATTTGACTAGAATTTATCAAATTCTCTCAGTATTAATAGAAGAAAAATCAATAAAACAAATACACTTATACACGAAAAACTAATAAAAAACTACCAAATAGTTATCCTCTTTTCGATGAGTTGCGATTTATATGAGAAAATGAATATTAGCATAGAAATATATATATATATATATATATATATATATATATATATATTTCGTTATTGGCATAAAAATTTATGCTTTAATATGCCGTATTGGAATCTGAAACTTGCACTTATTATTTTCACTCATGAAGTAGCTTTATCTTGTAATAAGAAGCGGATCCACATTCATATGTGTGGGTGCATGTGTATGTATATATATCTCTAGCAAAAAAATTATAATTAGTAGTGCACTCTTAATGAGTGTACAACTATACTTATGCTAGAGGAATCACCCATAAAACTAGGGTTTGAATCTAGCTAAAAACACTTTTTTCTTTTAAAGTTTATTTTAGTATTAAGGGGGGGGGGGGGGTAAATTTAAATTAACTTAGTCAACTAGTAGTAATTGATAATAATTGACACATAAGATTTTATCCTGGTTCGGATCATCAATGCGAAACCTAGTCAAGTCCCCTAGGTTTCAAGGGTTTTAATTAAGAAATTCGAAGAGATCTTTGTGTTACAACAATTTGAACCTTTCTCATGTATGATATATAAATAAGATTTCTACCTTGACACTTCCTCAACTTTTATACTACACTCATATTTTTTTTTCTCTTTCTTTTTATATTGTATCATTCACGTGTTTACTAAGCTTTATGAAAGACAAAAGAAAACTGTTTGTTAAGATAAAGTGATGTTGCGTACTTCACACTACAAATCTAGGTCGCTTTATGTAGATGATGATCTATGCTCTTGTAAGTAAAAACCCAAGGATTTATCTTAATCAAGGATCAATTTAGGGAGTCCTTGATTCAGGAGATTTAGTTCTGTATCCATGATGTAAATCACTTCGTCTTCTTTCCTTTTGATCGTTTTATCTTTTCCTTGTATGATCGACAATATTCTTATCTTGTGGCTTGATTCATACCTTTTTCGTTCTTGATGATTCAGTTGTGATCTCTGCCATGTGTGCGAGTATTCTGCTTCATTTAGACTTTCCTTTATGTGTTGATGAACAATATATTCCTTTCCTTATTTTGTCCCTTAGATTTGAGGCTATCCTTTCCAATGCTTCTTTGCAGCTTCAAGCAAATATTCTTTTCCTACTTGAAATTGTTTGCGCTGATGATTTCCTTTTAGAATTAGTGACCTCGAAATTGAGATCACCTCGTTAAGTATCTATTTTAAAAATCAACTAAATCTAAGGAGTTACCAATCTCCCCCTTTTTGATAATGACAAGATTGACCACAATTTTAATAGTAATATTGATAGTCAATTTTACTGAGAAAATTAATTGTACTTCCTTGAGGTCTCATGTCTTAGTTCGTCGATGCATGCAACTCTCCCCTGTCTTACGGAGGACTAAGAAATATAGATTTGTTTTCTCCTGCTTTGTCATAATATAAAAGAATAGAGAAAAGGAAACCAAATTAAAACAAAGACAGCAGATAGCAGAGTAGTCTAAGAGTCAGAGAAAAAAAAATAGTGGTCCCAGAGATAGAGAAGTACATGCCCCTATTGAAAGTTAGTGCAAAAATTTAAGGTTCAGACGGTAGAGTTAATGACCACCCCATAAGTACTTGAGGGAGTTAATTACTTTCTAACAGAAGGTGTTGTATGAAGACCACCCCATAAGTACTTGAGGGAGTTAATCACTTTCTCACAGAAGGTGTTGTATGAACGTTCAACATTCCGCGAAAGACTAAATTATAAAGTCTGAATTGTAACAGCAACATCATTGTTGGAGGAGTTGACTCCACTTTTGAGAGAGTCAACATATTGGATCAAGCAATTTACTGTTGAGATACCTTCCTACTTTATCGTTATCATGGTAATGTGTAACTTATCGATATTAGTGCTATAGTCTTTATGTAAAAAAAATACCTTTCGCAGCAACATGAAAGGTCTTCCACTTCCGTTCTACAGTTAAAAGTCTAGTTTTGACCTCCTCCTTGTCCTAAAATAAAAGAGTGGCGGAATATGCCGAGATTTTTGAACGTTTGGGAGAATCCGCCCGAGCTTTTTGTGAGTACTTTTTGACCCACATTTCACCATTCTTCACATACTCCATACTACAAAAAGTGTGAGAATCATTTGTTGCATCTATAAGAGAGGGGGTAAACATAGAAAGATCCACAAGACGGTAAACAATAATCCTAGACATGAGAAAGCCATAGGGAAAACTTGCCAAGACATTCAAGTCTTTTACACTTTCCCACATAGACTCCATCAACCATTCTGCCCAGTTGATGCGTTACTTTTTAGGCAGGAAGTAGATAAAAAAAATACATCACGAGTAGAGAAAATACTTGAGGAGACCTTCCGGGGAATTAGAGTTGTGGCCACGATACATAGATAATACAATTATCTAAACATAGCAATAAGGGCCTTAATCAGAAATGTTAAAGTCGGGTTCAGCAACGACTCTCTTTGCAACTTCAAGAGAACTTCAAAGTCAGAAGGCCATGTTCCGTTTATGTACAGAATTACCTTAGATAACTTAGTACCAAACAAATATTCGAATAGAATTTCATTGATGATAAAGCGTTTACCCAGCACCAATGATTCTAACTCACCACTGTTAGGTGAGATTCTGAGATTAGCATAGAGAAGGAGAACAACTTTATCAAAAAGCTCAAAACCACACAAAATAAAAAAGAGAGACAATTTCAGATCTTTGATATAGGATATTAGGAGGCAGTGAGAGTCCTTTAGTTGCCTGAGATTGATAACACGGCCGGGAACAATAGGGCATGTTTTGAAGTGATCATACATGAGCTTATGTTCGATACCGTGAAACTGTTTCATGTCCGCGTGGGAGAGAGATACAATCATATGGAGATGAGGCTTCTTGATGCTATCTTCTTAGAAGTAGAATCTCCCTTTTTTTGAGGACATAGACGGAGAAACCATGGAAACATTGAATGAATTAGAAAAGAGAGATGGTGTCTACTTCGACGGAACTCGAAGCAAAAGAGGATTTCATTGAGGTCATCGAGAAAGTTTTTGTCATGAGGAGATGAAGAGTAGAAGAGAGTGAAGGAAAGGATAAATAAAAATAAAAAAGAGGAGAGAAAAGAAAGGGGATCAGAAAAGAAAGCGAAGGGAATTTGAATGGAAGAAGCAGAAGCAGGTCATAATTACTGAATAAAAAAACTAGAAAACACATTTAATGCATAAGGATATAAAATAAATAAACAGTAAAGTACAACGGATTAGTCAACACATTTAATGTCAAGGAGATTTGTAGGACAGCAAAATCTTTCCTCAAGAAGAGATTTAGTAAAAATATCACCTAATTGATTTTTAAAGTCTACAAATTAAAGAGAACATCATCACTTCCAACATGATCACAAATAAAATAATGCTTTATGTCGATATGCTTAGCATTAGAATGATGCACAATATATTTAGAAAGACTTAAGTACTATCACAGATAATCCGAATAGTATCATAAGAAAGATCATTATCAAGTAATTGATGCATCTTTCATAAAATTTGAGTACCACAACTTCAAACCGCTAAGTATCCAAATTATGTGGTTGATAAGGCAACCAAAGCTTGATTCTTGGTATGCCATGAGAACAGATAGTGTCCTATGATTTGTAATGTTCTACTACTGCTTTTTTGGTCATTTTTGTCACCAGCAAAGTCATCATCTGAATGATCAATTAAATTAAGGGTAAAGGGTCTGATATACCCCTTAACTTTGTCATTTAGAGCTGATATACTCACTCGTTATAAAAGTGGCTCATATATGCCCTTACCGTTATACAAACGGCTCATATATACCCCTGCCGTTACAAAATGGCTCAGATATACCCTTCATTTGACGGAAGTTAAAAAATTAGTTTTAAATTTATATTTATTACTTCTAATTTTTTTTTAAAAAATTATTTAGGGGTATATATGATTCTTCTATCAAAGTTGAAAGTATATCATAATTTTTTTCATACATACACTATTTTTTGACTCCTTTTATTATAATTATTTGAGTTTCTAATTCTTATTTTATTTTTTTCTTTCATTCCTTAGTTTAAAGAGAGAGAAAAATTGAACTTTTTTTGTGTGTGTATTGTAATTTAATTTCGTATTCGAAGAAAAAATTTGGTCATCTACAATAAGTTTTACAAGAATATTAGTGAAACATAAATAAATTTGATTATCAAAATAATAGTTATATATTTGTCATTGAAACAAAAAAAGGAAAAAAAATTGACGAGGATTAAATTTACTCATATGGAATTATATTTTTTAGAAAAAAATAATAAAAATTTAGATTTAAATTATTATATTTTCATTCCCGATAGAGGAAAAGGGTATATGTGAGTCATTTGTTTAGAAGTAGGGGTATATATGAGCCAGTTTAATAACCAGGCGTATATCAGCTCTAAATGAAAAAGTTGAGGGTTATATCAGACCCTTTACCCTTAAATCAAAATGAGTAGAATCAGGATACCATAGTCCTAACTTCGTAGTTCCAATAAGTTAGGGAATGATTTGTTTTACTGCCGTGAGATGTGATTCCTTCGGAGCAGCTTGAAATCGTGCACACTTTCATACATTATACATTTAATAAGGCTGACTAGCTGTAAGATATACAACACTTCTAAAAAATAGTGAATAGTGACCTAAAAATTACCGACCTCAAATGCAGTCGGTAATTTCCGATCTCAGGAGGTCAGTATTGTTAAGAAGAATAAAACTATTTGGTTTTTATGCAAAATAAAGAAGAAAAAAATTATGACCTCAGTGGGTCGGTATGGTTATTTCAACCATATCCCAATACCTACATCATGAGATCAGTATTTTTATTTCATCCAAATACTGACATCATGAGGTCGGTTTTTTTTTCCATCCAAATATTGACCGCATGAGGTAGATATTTTTACTTCATCTAAATACTCACTTCATGTGATCAGTATTTATCTTTCATCAAAATACCGTTCTCATGGGGTTGGCACTTTTTTTCAGTGAAATCCAAATAATGACATGAGGTGATCGATATTTTTATTTCATCCAAACACAGACAGCATGAAGTCGGTATTTTGATTTCATCCATGAGGTCGGTATTTTTTTTTATCCAAATATCGACCTCATGAGGTCGTTGATGTTATTTTAGTTAAATACCGACCTCATGAGGACGGTTTAACGTAAATAAAAAAATTATAATACCGTTTTTCAAAAATTTGTAAAATTAAATATCATGCAATTTAATAAGGTTTAATTTAAATATTTATATCATTTCTTTCAGAAAAATAATTTTTTCAATTAACTTTAAATAAACCGTACTCTAGATAACTGTTGGACCCTAAACTTTGCTTCAAATTTTAACTTTGACCTCAATATTTCATAGTGCACAAATAGGCACTTTAACTATCCATCTTTCAATAAATAAACACGCCATTTCTACCTAGCAAAATTTGTTAAATGCACGTATTCTGCGCGAGTGAGGAATAATTTTCGAGGCCCACAAAGTTTAAATAAAATCCGAAATGACAATTCTACCAGTAATGAATCTCTTTTATATTAATTAAAATTAATTTTTATCTTTTTTAGTTTAAAAATGATATGTAAGATATTTTTTTAAAAAAAAACATGTAAAATGTTTAGTTAGTTGGCAGTCACTGATTGACTCACTAATTCACGTGGGAGCGTTTGCATTTCACGTCCTTTGGCTCCAAAAATCGCGTGTTTATTTATTGAAATATAGGATAGATAAAGTGCCTATTTGTGCACTATGAAAGTTTGAGGTCAAAGTTAAAATTTGAAGCCAAGTTTAGGGTCCAATATATGTATTATGTCATTTTATACAAGTTAAAAATAAACTATTATAAAATACCGACCTCTAGATGTCAGTATTATTTATTTAATATGATTCCTTTTTATTTTCCTTAAAATTTAATGTGAGATCGATATTTTTCTTATATATGTAATTCATTTTAATAAAAGCGACATCCGAAGGTTTGTTTGTTTAACATATTTCTATTAATTATAAATTTTATTGTTTAGCATAATACTAAAATTTCCTTTGAAACTTACTATTAATTTATCAAAAAGTGTATTAACTTTGTATACTTTTATCAATAAAAAGTTAAAGTTCGTGGAAAAAATAAAAAAAATATTCGTAATCCATATTTATAGTATGAAACTATATTGATCTAAATTAGGATATAATTATACTTATATTTATTGAGTAATGTACTAAACAATAAGTACATCGTCTAATCATTAACTTAATATCTCTTGTTATGATGTAGAAGTGAAGAGATAACATATAATCTATTTCAATATGAAATGCCAGATAATATTATTATATAATTTTGATCTTGAATGTATGTAAAGTGTAGTGATCACTATCTAATTATAAAGACATGTAAAAAATACTTAATCTGAGTATGAAATACGGTAAATAATTATATACGAAATACATTATCAATAAAATAAATATCGATGATCAATTTAAGGAGATTTATATATTAGATTTGATATTGATAAACTTTCATTAATCGATAAAATTAAATTTATATAATTATATACCTCTCGATGTCAATATTATTTATTTAAGGGATAATTCCCAAATACCCCCTCAAACTATGCGCAAAATCTCAGACACACTTATACTATAATAAGGTCCTATTACCCCCCTGAACTTATTCTATTAATAATTTTTACCCCTTTTGGACCTACGTGGCACTATCTTGTGGGCCCAACGATGGTTGACTTTTTTTTAAAACTAGTGCCACCTAGGCTAAAAAGGGGTAGAAAAATACTTATAAAATAAGTTCATGGGGGTAATAGGACCTTATTATAGTGCAAGTCTGTCTCTGAGATTTCGGGCATAGGTTGAGGGGGTACTTGTGCATTATCCCTTTATTTAATATGATTACTTTTATTTATCTTGAAATTTAATGCGATACCGACCTCATGAGGTTGGTTTTTTTTATTAGATCTAATTCATTTTCATAAAATCCACATCCGGAGGTCGGTTTGTTTAACATATTTATATAAATCATAATTTTATCTATTTAGCATACTACAAAAATTTAATTTAAAACATACAGTTGATCGTTCAAAAAGTGTAACAATTTTGTATACTTTTACAAACAAAAGTTAGACTTCATGGAATATGTTAAAACACTATATATAATCCATATTTAGACTATGAAACTGCATTGATATGAATTAGGATATAATTATACTGATATTTCTTGAGTAATATACAAATCTATTAGTCCGTCATCTAATCTTGAATTTAATATCTCATTCTATGATGTAGAGGTGAAGAGCTAACATATAATCTATTCGAGTATGAAATGCGAGATGATATTATTATATATACTTTCGATCTTGAACGTATGTCAAGTGTAGTATTCAAATCCTAATTATGGTTGACTTTTTTTCTGAAGATAAAGTCACCTAGGCGGAAAAGACGTAGAAAATTACTTATAAAATAAGTGTAGGGGGTTATTAGGACATGAGTATAGAAAAAGTGGGTCTATGAAATTTCCAGCATAGGTTGAGGGGCTACTTGTGCACTATCCCTCAATATTATTATTTTATTTCAATATTATCCACTTAAAGATGTCGATATTTATTAAATATTGTTAAATATAGACAATTTTTAATTATACTGATATTATGTGGTCCGTAAATTAATTATTCTAAAAATACCAATATCTCTTTGTTGGTAAATTAAACACTTCTCTTAAAAAAAGATAATATCAAAATCCTAAGACAAATATCTCTCTCTCACTCATACCATCAACTTTCTCCGACTGCCGCTGCCCATCGCACCTTGGCCCGACCGGCGCTACCCCATGCCATCTTTAGGCCGCGCGCAGCTGTGGGTCGCACGCAGTAGTGGGTCGCACGTCTGCGTTGGAGGTCGCGCCGCCTACATCGCAACCGCTGGCGTGTCCATCACCATCTTGCGCAGTGGGTCGTGCAACTGCAGCCGTGGGTCCGTGCCGCTCCATCTCTTCAACTCAAGGTGAATTTTGAGAACCTTCCTAAAAATATTTTTTGTTTCCATTTAGTTGAAGTGTCTCAAAATAGAGTTCTAATATACTTAGTTTAATTTATTCGTTATGTTTTTCAAGAATTTGTTTGCGTTTTTGTACGCACATATCCCTTAAAAGATGTTTATTGAAGTGCTTGAAGTATTATTAGAATATGTTGTTGAAAAAATATTTCCCAAATTTGTTTATTGAAATGCTTAAAGTGTTATTATTATGGTAGAGTTGTAATATTTTTGTTGTTAATAAATGGTTCTATCATAAAGAAAACAATCATACATCGTTGTGTTTGGGATAAATTAGTAGGTTGGTGGAAATCCATACTTGAGTTGAGCTCTTGATGTTAGTGAATCAAATTGAACTATTTTAAAATTAAAAAAATTATTTAAGAGTATGACTTCATGACCTACTTGATCTTCTTGTATGTAACATGTGTGTGTAAGTAGGTTCAAACTCTATTTTTCTGCTGTTAACTTTTTTCCCTCTTTTCTTGCTAGGAAACTCAAGAAGCTCAACATTTAAAAAGTTGATATAAGATTTTACTGTTTCTTTCATCAAAGTAGGAGATAAGGTTTTGTGATTCGAAATCTCTAAATTTCAAGTACAATTATTTTCTATAATGTCTGTGTATCCACCAACTTGATTTGTGTCCATCTTGTGTTGAAACATAGCTTTCAATTTAGAAACAATATATTTGCTAAGTATAAGTATCAACACTAGCTGATCCTATTGATGAAAAAATCAATTTTCTTGTAAGATCGATTTGTGTCCATCTAGTGCTGACACTGAGCTTTATATTTAGAAATAATATACTTGTTAAATATAAGTATCAACACTAGTTTTTCCTATTGATGACAAAATTGTTTTTCTTTCAAGATTGATTTGTGTTCATCTAGTGTTGACGCTTAGCTTTAAATTTAGCAATAATATATTTGTTATGTATAAGTATCAACACTAGTTGATCCTATTGATGACAAAATCGATTTTCTTGCAAGATCAATTTGTGTCCATCTAGTGTTTATAATTAGCTTTAAGTTTAGATATAATATATTTGTTAAGCATAAGTACCAACACTATTTATCCTATTAATGACAAAATTTATTTTCTTGCAAGATTGATTTGTGTCCATCTAGTGTATACACTTAATTTTAAATTTAGAAATAATATATTTGTTAAGCATAAGTACCAATACTAGTTGATACTATTGATGACAAAGTTGATTTTCTTGCAAAATAGATTTGTGTCCATGTAGTGTTGACACTTAGCTTGAAATTTAGTAATAAAATATTTATTAAATATAGGGTTGGAATTAACCTAAAACTAACTTAATTAGACTTAGAAGGTTGTGAAGTTGTTCAAATAAGTTAATATGATTTATTTGGTGAATAAAGTGTTTGAATTAAGTTAAAACTAAACTTATTAGACTTAGAAAGCTGTGAAGCTCATTATATAAGTTAATGTGATTTAGTTTGTGAATATAATATGGGAATTAAGTTAAAACTAAATTAATAGATTTAGAAAGTTGTTAAGTTCTTGAAATATGTTAATGTGATTTAGTTTGTGAATACAGTGTTGGAATTAAGCTAAACTTACACTAATTAGACTTTAAAAGATATTATGTTCTTCAAATCGATTAATGTGATTTTGTTGATGAATATAATGTTGGAATTGATTTAAATCTAAACTAATTAGACTTAGAAAGTTGTTAAGTTCTTCAAATGAGTAAATGTGATTTAGTTGGTGAATATAGTACTTAAATTAAGTTAAAATAAAACTAGTTATACTTAGAAAGATGTTAAGTTCATCAAATAAGAAATGCAATTTCTTTGGTGAATATAGTGTTTGAATTAAGTTAAAACTAAATTAATAGGAATAACCAAAGGAACTACAAGATGGACAAAAAATATACTCTCCATTGGGGGACGAGCAATATCGATTAAGCTTGTCTTACAATATCAATCCTTAAACAAGTTGAAAGACAACTAAGTAGATTCTATTGGATAACTGGTAATGTGGAAGAAACATACCACTTCAGTTCATGGAAATAGTTAAATTTCCGATCGATTAAGGTGGTGGCGGGTTCAGGGCTATGACATAGAGGTACGAGCAATATAGGAGAGGTCATACCAGCCTATTTTGGAGCCAAAGTTCGCGTAGAAAATGGTTATCCAGACTTTATTGTAGAATGTGATTTCGTTGTTTTTGCCAATATGATTAAGGATTAATCTCAAATTGCTTGGAAACTGAGGGATGCTATTATGTAGACTAGAAGAATTAATTGGCACGCCAATGTGATAGGTCGACATTGCTTCATAGAGGGGAATCAAGTGACACATGTAGTAGCTAAATATTATTTATATTGAAAGTACGTCTTGATTTTTTATTCTACAGATTTGCAAAAATATGCATCTGGTATGTACATCATTAATGTCATTGCGATGCCCTGCTTAAGACATGCAAAAAAAAGATTCTTAGTCACTATCTATGATTTATCTTTCTTATGTTTTTGTTGTATATGAGATTTTATCAACGATGTATATTAATGCTTATAAACAGAGGTTTAGGATATCGTCCCCCTCTTTTTTTTTATGTATAGATATTGGAAGAAGTAAGAGGTATTAACAACCGAGGGCGTAAACTTTTATCTTTAAAAAGTCGAGTTGATTCTACATGAAATGACAGACTCTATATTTGTTGACTTTTATGAATTCTTCACGAGCTAAGAGATAAGGTCCCTTGATTGTATTAATAATAGATAAACAAGTATAAGCTAAGTAATGAACACAAATTCTTACGTGAAAACCTCCTTCCTTAAAAGAGAAAAAAGTTACGCCATGCCACACAAAACTTCTAAAGATCCAATCACTTCAAGACACTTATGAGTACATGCTGTGATAATAACCACATTGTAACACCTCATTAAAGACATGATGAGTGGTAGATTTACTTAAAAGAGAAAAACATCCCGATTTTGACTCTAAGTTAGTTATTTTTAATAATTACGAACAATGTCTCTTTTTAATCAGTTTAATGACATGGGTGATTTGAAAGGTATGCACGTCAATATTGTACAAACTAAGGGAGTCATCCGGATACCTCCCATAACCGAGAGGACAGTGTTTCATGTTACTGTATTGTAACTACAATTGATCCAACTAAGAGGAATGTTTGGGATGTTTAAGTCATGAGGACCTGCATGAACACCTTTGAAATTTTTTTGAGGTGTGTACACCATTTATATTTAAAAAGATCTCACATGCGTCAAGGAGGTTGAGGTTATTCAAGTTTTCTTTGATGAGTGAAGATACAAAATATTGGTGGAATTTCCAAATGAACCCTTATCAATTCTTGGTCCCATAACAAAAATATTATACCTATAAAGTGCAATTGTCACATCAAAGGAGAACCCCTAGACGTAGCCAACGTCTTCGTCCTCAGAGAGAAGTAAGACTAGCCTCTTATCATTTATCATTACATCCTAGGTAAAAAATACATAACACTTAAAACTTTTCATGTACACTACTTCATTAGTTTTACTTTGGACTCTCGCTTACAGATAAAATATTCATATCGAGTATACATAGACCTTTCGTATAAGAACATTACACAGTTTTCTACTTTTATGGTACACATATATATAAGATACAATATAGTCTTAAAACAGATGCCTCATATCATAACCATGTAAACAAGAGTATAACAATTGGCCATAGCCCATACATAAATAAGATAAAAGCCACATATCGGTTATATAATCATAGTACTCAAATGAAAGAGAATGAACAAACTGTCTTTAAGACTAATCAACATTCAATGCTAGAAAATGGCATTGTGCTTGAAGAAGTGAGGACCTACCCAACTAACTTGGAGAATGAGGATGCAGGTCTTATTTAATGGCCTAAACATCGTCAATGACCGGAACCTAAAATGTTGGGAAAAAGGAATAAAATAGGGGTTAGCACATAACTTGTACTAAGTATGGAAACGATGCACACACAACATAGAAATCAGGCTATAAAAGGGACAATTTGTTGAAAACATGCAAGTTACTGTAAAAGTCCCATTTATGCACTTTACGAAACTAGCTCAACCACTAAAACACATAATCATCAAGGCAATGACATATTCCACACAAGGACAACAATACTAAGTAAAGTCAACATATGTATAGCCAAATAACTTCAATCATCATATTATAACCACAAGGAAAATATACAAGAACTTCACAACATTTCAATACATGCTAGACGCTTACCCACAACCCGTTATCAAATCTACAAGTCCAATGACCAAGCAAAGCCCCATAACCTCACCCAATCAACGACCATAATTGCTACCTAACATCACATATCATAACATCAAGAGTAACCATTATAATATTTTAGAAATATAGACCGACAACATGCTCATAAGAAACAAACATTATATAGACTAAATAACATGTAAAGTCAACATATACATAATATTTACATTATAGAACACAATGAAAATCTCCTAAGGCTTCCCTCAAGGTAAACTAGTGTAAGGCATAGGTAGAGTTACATACCCATCTTAAGTCACTTTATTTAGTGCTTACTTCATTACTTGGGAACACTTGAGCTAACCGACATAGACTACAAGAGCTAAGAGTTGAATCCGGTGTTGTAAAAACATACAACGATGGAAGGTTGTCTACCTTCCATTGTATTACCAAACATGAACATAGAATCTAGGTGGATCTACTAGCTAGTATTCCTACGAAGGAAACATAGTTTATAAAACTTGGAGACCTTTATTGGAAATATCACTCTATGCCCTTTTTGGGACAAGAGGCGATCCACTACTCCACCCCTCATCTTCAAGATCACTCGATGTTAAGCTAGAGTCCTTTTATGAAATGACTTTAAGTCATTAATTTTTATAAAAGCTTAGTTTAGGTCATAGGGTCTACCCCTTATATAGTCATCATCATAGCTCAATAGTAATTGCATGGGTATTGTCCTTTCATTACAATTCACACATGTGAGGTAGCATATTTACATATTCACATGATAATAAGGCATATAGGTAAGTCATCACCATGCTTATATCATTACATCTTAGTCAACAACTCACAAGTCATAATTCAAGATATTCCAATTCAACATCATACAAACCCTAGTCAATCTTATCATAAGGTATAATTCAATATAACTTCATCACTAAAAACAAGTAGTCATAATTGAAGTAAAGGATTGAGATCACAAGACTTGATCACCTTCAAAAGCCATCATCAAGGTTATACCATCAACCATCCAATTAATCCCAACAATAGGTGTAGTATCAACATACTTTAGTAATCAATACAATAGTGAAGTAAATTGAATCACTACACAACAGTTCATCACTAGTTCATAGCCTAGGATTAGGGATTTGGGTTAAATTCATGATCTACTTCACAACTTAGATTAATTCGTGAGAACTAGCATAATTGAATCTTAATACATCATATAATATAATCAAAATCAACTAACTAAATCATAAACAAGGCAATTTAGAATATCAAATTTGTAATATAAGAAAACCCACTTGAAACTCATCTTTTTAAAATCAATTTGAAGGAACCCTTTGGGGAATGGAATCCCAAAGTAGAAATAATCCCATACCTTGTAAATTGATGGAGAATAATGGATAAAAGCACCCTATTTGATACCCTTAGACCTTTACCTAGCCCTTCAAAGGAGTTCTTCTATTTTTTGGAGAGAAAAAAGAGTGAAGGAAGAGCATTTGGGGTTTTTGAAAATAGGAGGGTTGGGTTAGTTTAATTAGGTTAGGGGATTTCTATAAATCATTAACTAAGTTAATTAGACCACCCTTAACCTCTAAATAATTAAATAACCACCTAATTAATCATTTAAATAATTAAAATAGGGCAACCAAAACAGTGACCCGATATACGAGACCCCGACCTACGGCTGTAGGACAGTCGACGGCTAGTGTCCCTACTGTGCTGCACATCCGTAATTTTGTTCAGAGACTTGCCAAAATAAACCCTTAAAAAATTGACGAAGGGACCATCAACGGTGTCCATCGAAACCTCGTCGATTGGCCTACACCCCTTTGGTAAGCAATCGTTCATGGCACTATCTTTTGACAGCTTTTAGCAAAAGTGTAGAATCCTCCTCAAGGTCCCTTTGGTTGGTACTTGGGGAGTTGTACCCAAATATTTCAATGCTAAACTGAATTTAATACGTATTAGACACCTTACTACCTAATTCCATCGATTTTGACTCCTAAAACCTACTCAAATAGTCTAAGGCAAACAAGCACCTCTTGAACTTGTTTTCGAACGTCATGGACATTTCTTGATGCTTTGAATCTAAACCTTCCTGGACGACTTATACTCATTATATATTACCTTTACAAAGTGTCCTAACCCTTAGTCACTTATGTTAGGTTCTAGATTACGGCTTAGACTTTCAGAATGTTGCATTATTCCCCAGGAAATTCATACACGAATGACACTAAAATTCTTCAAAATGAAGGAATAGACTCATGATTAGAAGCCCAAGCAACAACAACATATCAAAACATGAGTTACAATTCAAATCAACATAACCACATTACCTTTTACACCATTCAACTAAAAACATCATGAACAACTCATAACAGTTAAACATTCATTACATGCTTATACACTTATGCCAAAGCTTTCTTTAACAAATATCAAAATTACCAATACAACTCTTGAAAAATACACCATATAAGTTCAAATTAAGTAAAAGAGCATTTTCTTGAAAACATTCATTTCAATAGGCATAAATCACTGTAATTCTTGTAAAAAAAAGCATAAAATTCACTTTTTTCCAAAAACCAAGGCAACTTCGAATAAAATCATTATATTCACTATAAATAGGAACAACTAACCTTAGTTGTCAAAATAGATGAGGGTAACAGGACTTCATGTCAGCCTTGCCCTCCCATGTTGCACCCTCAACTAGGTGGTTCTTCCATAATACCTTTACGGAAGTCATCTCCTTGTTCCTTAGCTTCTGAACTTGTCTATCAAGGAATTTTAATAGGAATCTCCTTATAAGATAGATTCTCTTGTACAACTAGACCCACAATTGGAAAAACAGACTTGGGATCATCGATAAAGTTTTTATGCATGGAAACATGGAACACCGGATGAACCAAAGACAATTCACTAGGTAACCTCAACTCATATGCATCCTTGCCAACCCTTTGACAAATTTCATAAGGACCGACATAACGAGGACTCAACTTCTCTTTCTTGCCAAATCTCACCACCCTTTCATAAGTGAAATTTTTAGTCACGCTTTATCACCTTCTTAAAAATCTAAGTCTCTTCTCCTATGGTTAGCATAAGACTTTTGCCGGCTATAGTTTGTTTACAAGAGATTCCTTATTATATAAAACTTGTCCAAAGTCTTATAAATCTATTCGGGACTCAAAAGTAAAGACTTTCCCACTTCAAACCCTACAATTGGAGATCGACATCTGCTACCATAGAAGGCCTCAAAAGGAGCCATAGATATAAATGAATGGTAACTATTGTTGTAAGAAAACTCAACCAAAAGCAAGTGTTTATCCCGATTCGATTGAAGTTAATTATAAAAAACTCTAATCATATCAACTAGGGTTTGAATAGAACGCTCCACTTTACCATCCATTTGGGGATGAAAAATGGTTCTTAATTTCACCTTGGTACCCAACCCTTTATGGAATGACCTTCAAAACCTAGACGTGAATTGTGCACCCCTATATGATATGATGAAAATAAACAGCATGCAAACACATAGTCTCATCTATAAAGATCCTCATAAAATTCTCCACCAACTATGTGGAATTGAAAGGGATTAATGAGCGGATTTGATCAACCAATCTACAACCACCCATATAAAGTCATGTTTCTTTTGTGTCTGAGGGAAACCTACCAGGAAAATCCACATTAATGTCTTCCCACTCCCAAGTGGGAATTTGCATTTCTTGAAGTAAACCTTCCGCCTTTCGGTGTTCGACTTTCACTTTTTTGCAATTTGGACATTTTTAAAAAAATTCCGCCATGTCCCCCTTTAATACTTCCCACCAAAAAACTTCCCTAAGGTCATGATACATCTTTTTAGAACAAGGATAATTAGAATAACGGTCTCCATGAGCTTCCTCAAGAATCCGATTTCTCAAATCATCAACATTAGGCACACACAATCCACCTTGGTATCTAAGAACACCATCTCCCTCGGGATAATGACTCATTCATCTTCCAAAAAAACAATTCTTTCAAGTCCATCAATAATGGATTAAGGTGTTTCTTAGACTTCACTTCAACCATCAAAGAAGACTCGGAGTTATGATATACCACAACAAACAAATTTGGAGAATCTTAAATTCAAACCCCTAAACGAGCCATCCTATGAACATCCCTCAATAGGTTTCTTTTAAATTCTTCCACATGGGACAAACTTCCTATGGACGAACGACCTAGAGTATCTGCCACCACATTAGCCTTGTCAGGGTGATAGAGAACACTCATGTTGTAGTACTTGAATAGTTCCAAGCACCAGTTTTTGATGAAGATTCAAATCCTTTTGGGTGATTACTTATTGAGGACTTTTATGGTCCGTATACCTATCAACATGAACACCATACAAGTAATGCCTACATACTTTATAATCCAAACACTATGACAGCTAACTCAAGATCCTGAGTTGGATCATGCACCTAAAGTTGTCTAGAGTCATATGCTACAACTTTCCTATTTTGAATAAGAACACATCCCAAGTCCACTCGGGATGCATCAGAAAAAACCCACAAAATCCTTAGTACCCTCCGATAGAGGAAATACCTGAGGGGAACTAAGCGTATTTTTTAAAATTTGGAAGCTTCTTTCACCTACTTACGACCACTCATATTTCACATTCTTTTGGGTCAAGGAAGTTAAGGGAGAAGAAATGAACACAAAATCATCCACAAACCTCTTATAATAATCCGCTAAACCCAAGAAACTATTAATTTCGATTGAATTCAATGTTCTAGGCTAATTTTTTTACCGCCTCCATTTTCCTTGGTTAAACTTTGACACCCTTACAAGAGATAATATGACCAACAAAACACCACCAACCTCAAGAAAAACTCACATTTTATATATTTGGAAAATAGGTGGGGTTCGCTAAGCACTTGCAAAACAACCTTCAAATGCCCCATCAGATTACCTCACTCTTTGAATATACCACTATATCGTCAAAAGATAATCACGAATGCATCAAGATAGTTTTGAAACACCCTATTAATGGGATCCATAAACGTCGATAGGGCATAAGTCAATCCAAAACACATGACAAGGAACTCGTAATGGCCATATATAGTCCGAAAGGCCGTCATGGGAATATCTTCATCTCTCTCACTATGTTTGTGATATCCCGATCTCAAGTCAATCTTGAAAAAGTAACTCGCCCTTGGAGTTGATCAAATAAATCATCAATTTGAGGGAGAGGATACTTGTTGTTAATTGTGACTTTTTTGAGTTGACACTAATTGATACACATTCTATTTGACCCATCCTCCATGGAGAAATACTAGGACAAATAAAGTCATGTCTAGTAAATCTTTGAGTTGAGCATTAAACTCTTTCAATTAGGCCGGATCCATCCGATAAGGATGAATAGAAATGGGATTTTTATCCGGAAACAAGTCGATACAAAGTTAATTTCCCGTTAGGGAGGAATACTGGGAAGATCATTAGAAATACTTCTGTAAATTCCCTCATTACGGGGACCGACTAAATGGGAGGCATTTCGGAGTATAAAGATTTGACTCTTACAATATGATATAAACAACCCTTAGAGATCATCTTACAAGATTTCAACCAAGAAATTATATGACCTCTAGGAATAGAATTTATCCCCTTCCATTCTAAAATGGGTTCATTTGGGTCCTCCTCAAGAACCCTTTTGTTGGTCCATTGCGAGTCATACCCTGTCTTTTCAACCCTAAAGAGACTGTAATACGTATTACACATATTACTACATAATTCCATCAAATTCTTTCCTAAAACCTAGTTAAATAGTCTAAGGCACACTAGCACCTCTTGAACTAGATTCCGGACGTGATGGTCGTTGACACTTTGATTCTAAAACTTTGTAGACGACTTATACTCATTAAATTTGACCTTAAAACTGTGTTCTAACCCTTAGACACTCATGTTAGAATCTAGATTACTTCTTAGATTTTCGGAATGTTACAGCAATTAGGTAAACTGTAGCTATGAACACTAATTAAGTTTTTTCTCTTTGCAATATATGAAAATTTCCCTAATATCAGTATCAATATTTTCCATGACATGACTTAAAGAATAATCGAGATAGATCACAAACTAAAAGTAAAAATAACTTAAATCTTATTATTTTTTCTTCAAAAAAACTGAGTGTTGATGTTATTCGTTAAGGTATATATATTATACAAGTTTCAGGACACACTCTTTGCGCGTATATCCATATCATTGAGTATAAAAGCTTAAAAATTCATATTAATATTTTAATTTCTATATTTGAGTTCTTGTCCCATGAAAACCCTCACATACCTTTTGAAATTTTGGTTTTTGCCTTGATGCCTTATTTTAATTTCTACCTTTGGATCCAAAGTAATAAAATAATTTTATTATGTTCTTCATTTATTTTTGGAACAAATTAAAAAATAGTCAACATATAAGTTGTAAATTTTTTTTAACAAAAATAAACATCCTTAATTTACACAATAACGAACAACCTTATTTACTAAAGTTAATTTTTATTTTGGCCATCAAGATAGTAACAGAAAAGTTTATAACTCATAGCAATTCAAAAAAGATCATTTAAATTTGTTACTAATTACGTAATCTTTTTACTTGCAAATTCGATAAAAATAAACGTTAAAATATGTTATGAAAGAAAAATCTTAAAAATCATAGTTTAAATAAATGTGAATATCTATGACCATGATTGAAATATTATCAATACACATTGTGATGCTCATTAAAACAATAATAACCTTATTTTTCACATGTAAGCTACAAACAAACCTAAATAATAACGACCAACCTTTATATACTAAAGTTAATGGTTAGATGGCAATCTAGACCAGTAACCAAAAAAATATATAACTCATAATGATTCACAAAAAAAATCATTTTACTTTGCTAATAATGACAATATAATTTAATTAAAAAATTGACAGAAATATATGTAAAAGCACATTAGAGAGAAACATCTTAATTTATAGTTAAAAATATGGTACAAAACATAAAAATTATTGCACAATTCACATATGCTTAACCCTGTTGGTGCCATAGTCAGGTTAATTACATTGGATCCTTCCTCCTCCAACATAGTAACTTTTGAGATAGCAAAAGTTTCTTTTCAATTCCTCTAGTTGAATAATATATCCTTATTACAACTGTATTATTTCAATTAAATATGAGTGTATGTTTATCATGATTGTGATGTATAACTTTGAAGTTCATAAATTGGAGGATATAAGCCTATTAATTGTGATTCTACTCTTCAAAATTTTACATATAACTGATAATAGTCATTCATTTTTCATGCACCCTTCTGTTTTCCTGATTAAGTCATAATGTTTTTTCAACTTCAAATTAATTGAAAGAAAATGTAGTTCAATAATATTATTTAATTAAAAATGTAATTACATTTTAATTTGTTGTAAAGGCAAAATGATCATTATACTAGTTTCTAGACACGTGCAATGCACATGTGCCCATGCAATATGTTGTGAATTTGTTAGGACTATTAAAATTATATGAAAATATCTGCAAATATCTCAAATAAATGTTAAGACAATAATTGAAGAAAATTAAATTAAAGAAGAATCATAGACAAATATAAAAAAAAATAAACATAGAAGAAAAAAGATAAAATATGCATCCTTCTTAAGACTTTAATCATAACATTATAAAAATGAAAAAAGAAATACAAAATCGATACATAATTTCATGTTTTTGTCGACAAATTCTTCATGTCCACTAAAAATTCAAAAGTCTTCTCCATCAAGTTAAACTAAAGAATGAATCAAATATCAAAATCATTTTATTTTCGTAAAGTGATATTTAATCAGGCTAAGGTAGATAAATCATATACTTTAGATGTTGATGACTTCAGTAGTGTAACTATAAAATGAAACGGATAATTTGGGATATGAAATACCAAAAGAATTGTTAAATATTTAAATTAATTACTATTAAAGGTTTCAAAGGACCAAAATCGATAAAAGAGAATAACATAAAAATTATTAAATATATGAAATTGTAACACCCCGAAAATATTTTTTGAGTTAACACTTGAACCATCCTTCTAGTGAGTAAGTCTTTTCCAAGGAATTTAATATTTCTTTAGTGTTAAGGTCAGGTCAGTATATGTAACACCTTCAGTTGTAAAAGACTAAATTGGAAATAACAAAAATCTAAATATTGGAGGGTTCAGCTAATTGATTTTTGGGTCAACTTCACACGACCATAACTCCTACCACAGGATGATGTAGGTATTCTACAAAGTACCTTTAGAAAGATCATTGAATTATCTTTTCAACGCCACCAAGTTTTCTAAGTTTCAGGTTTAGATGAGTGAGATATGACCTTTTGAAGTTAGGTTGTCAAGTCAGAAAAGTTAATCGAAAATAGTGAAGGGTGTTTTGATCTTTTCCTCACTCACACAGATTAAATTCATTTACAATAATATTTTAGTGTTCTATTCGTATTATTTTAGAGGTCTATTCATATTAGGTTAAGTTTTATAATACTAATATACACTTAGGGTTGTAGTAGAGAGTTCAAGAACAGAAAATAAGAGAAAAGAAGAGAGGATCAAGCATTCGTCGATATTTTTCCATCTTGTTGAGCAATTGTGCCATGAATTTAATATCTAAGAGGTTTGTAAGCTGCCATAGTGTTGGGTTTTTTCACTTACACGCCAAACATGTAATTTTCAGCGTACTGTCACTCTCCAAAGTTGAAGCATTAAAATTCTTGATTGGTGTTCTTGAATCTCATTCTAAAATTTCATTGGTGGGGTTTTTAATGATTTCTTGAAATGAAGTTATTTTTTTGAGTGGATTAGTGTGTACATAGCTTGACTAATTTATTCTAAAAAAACTTGCGAAAAGAATTTGACTAAAAGTGATTTAGGATCAGAAAATAAGAGTTGAAATTTGTCAAACTTAGCCTTGGAAGAGGCTGGTGCGACGCTCCCTAGATGCGCACATGGGGCTGGGGCGACGCCCCTGGAGTGCGCCCTGTGTTTTTTCTAAAGTAAGGGCCTGGCGCCTCGCGCCAGGTTCCCCTTCCCCATGTTTTTTCCCGTCTATAGTCCTGTTTGAAATTATTTTAAGTGTGTCTTCACTCCCTTTTGAATCTAATTGTTGCTCCCCAGTATACACGCAAGTGTACTTGATCGCGCAAGTAATATAATTTATTTAGAAATGAGTTTCCGTTCCCAAGGTACCTATGATCAACATATATTCACACTTCATTCCACGATTAAAGAGACAAGTAAGTAATTAAAGAGATTCAGATTTATGGTTAACTACGACTAGTATGCACTAAATTAAAGTAAACAATAATGAAAAAACTTTGATATAATGTTTCAAGAAAGATAGAAAAATTATTCCAAGGTTGCAGCATATAGTGAATGTCATGCATCATATTATCGGCTTCGAACAAACTTCAATTGTAAAATTACTGGTTTATATGGTTGATAGTATGATCTGGGTTACAAACATCTCATTTCGTACCCCAACTATCTATCTAACTACATCTTTGGGATGGGATAAATAGACTAAATGCGAGCATTAATATTTAATCCTATTTTATAACAAAGCAAGGTGTTCATCTTCCGGCCATCGCTCCTGAAAACTAATATCCTAAATTTAGTGGATGCACCAAGCTCTCCATATTCCCTGGTCTATAAAGTCTCTCCTATGGTCAATTAAAGATTATACACTAGGTTTATCTTATGATACGCAAGCATAAAATAGTAAAACAATAATATAAAAGTAATTTAAATTTTAAAAAAAGAAGATTAATTCATGAAACCTCAAATATCCAACAATCGATTCATAGCTACAACCCTAAAACTAGGGCGTTTAGCAACTCATGCTATTAGTAACCAACAATAAGATAATTGTTCATAACAAACCCTAAATATAGAAGAGTTAAGAGGATAACAATCTTTATTTTTGCCCTTCACACAAGACAAAGGTTGAACCCTAATAATGGAAGCCCTACGATTTATTTATAATAGTAGATAAAATTAAGAACAGATCCTACTCAAACTAGAACTCCTATTTGATGTTTAAAACATGGAAAAGTCAGAATTGGGCTGGGGAGGCACGCCTTTATAGTTCCTAGAACATCTGGTACTGCATGGTGCGACACTCTACCATCACGGCAGAGAACAACCTCTAAGCGTCTATTCTTGCCGCGGCATGCCTTCCAGTGCGCCTCAAGAATGTCTATGCGTGTAAGGCCTAGGCATGGTGCGCCTAACAGGGAGCCTCAACAATGGCTCTGTGTATATGGACTTGGCGTGTGCGCCTGCTAGTGCACCTCCCCTAGGTGTTTCCATACTTAGCCATTTGCACGTTTTTCTTTGCTCCTTCCTTCTTCCTTCAAAATCCACTTTCTACGAGAGTTCTTGAAATCACTTATCATGTGTGTAAGTGAATAAACATAGAAAACAACCATAAAATAAAGCTAATAAACTAAATATCATCCTTTAACACCACGAAAACATGGGCCTAATTGACTACCTAGGCATATAAATATGACTAAGATCACCACCCCACACTTACACTTTTCTTTGTCCTCAAAAAATCATTAGACCATAAACTTTTTTTCATAACATTGGATAGATACATTCACCTTAAAATCAACTAAACCTTTTTAATCATGACCGCGTAGTTTACATTGGATGCAACAATATGCCACATATATTCCAAATACAACACATACTCCAACAATGACTCTTCGATTATTCATCTTTCTCTCAGACTAATTCAATGTTTTTTAGTAAGTAAGATGAATTTCGTCATCCCCATTTAACCGTTCATAACAAAAGCACATAAAATCTTGATCTTTTTACTTCCTTCTTTAATAAGAGAGGGATGAGGAGTGACCTTTTATTGAACTTTTAGGACCATCTTCAACTGTAAACTACCTTGAAAGCAAGGAGTACACCAGAATAACAAAATTCAAAGAGAAGTTAGCCTTCAATAAAGATAAATCAGAGGCAACCACTTCCAATCTAACAAACATAACAAATTTGTACATAACGTAATAAAAGTTAGATAGAACTCATTTCCTCCATTACTTCATCTTTTTTGATCTTTAAAGCGCCCTTGGTGAAGTAAGTACTCGTCCAGCATAACTTAAGAGATGGAACAACCTTCAGTTGACCACTCCAACTTCACATCGTGAGTTTATGTAATATGATTGTTAGAAAACACTCTGATCAATATTTTACATTTACAATATATACTAAAAGAAGAAAAAAACAATGTAACGTTAGTTCAAAACAACAGTTAATATTGTTATGATACTAATCCAAAGGAAATTAAAATGAAAAATCACGCGCTAAATAAAACTTTGCTTCAATCTTCCAAAGCCTAATTGGTACAATCCATGAAACCTTAATTCAATGGAAGAAACTTGAATGAAAGTAAATGCTTAGAGACATCCACAACTTTGAATCTGCAGAGATGATGATAAAGAATCAAAGAAAAAAATGTACTTGATTATCACATAAATTCTCAAAAATTACTAACTATCAAATCCAATAAGAAGAACGAAGGAAAGAAAAGAACCAAAAAAGTAAAAAGAATAAGTCAAATATTCGTAAAGACTGCTTCTAAAGATAACGACTACAGAAGAAATTACGAACATTACCTAAAATATTAACTAAATGTGATAAAAACATATTGCAACAAGTATTATTATATGCAAATGTAATCATGAAGTACATAAGTTATCTACCTCTTGCCATTCGGCTAGACAATTAATGAACAACATCTAAAAGTACCTTTTATAGCAATATTTTCAAGAGGTTTAAGTCAACAGGAGCAAAATTTACAGCTAGTTTCAAAAATCTAAGTCAACAAATGTTAGATTTTTTGGCCCTTTTAAATTTAATTCTTTTGATCAACATATATGAACTCAAACTACCAGAATATTCCAGCAAGTAGAGCCAACGCCCAAACAGAAAATACACAAATTTTATAATGATGCATATTAAATTTGTGTAAAACATTAATTATATTATCAAAACAAAGAGCAAAAAAAAATTAAGGAGCATAAATTGAACAAATGAATAATTTTGAAACCAAAAGCGGCTGTTATTTTCACTTACCCAATGGAAGAGAGAATATAAATTGTGCCCGTTCCTGAACGAAAAATCGGAGTCAATAGCAATCTATTGGACTGTTGATGTTTATACAATCTGCATAACATTTGCCTATTTTAACACACAGCCACACGATATATATATATATATATATATATATATATATATATATATATATATATATTACGAACTGATATAAACTTACTTGCACCTAAATATCGATGACATCTTTGTTTCATCTATTACTTCATTTGTCCTCTGGTAATAAACATGCTAGTACATGAGATATTGAAAATGAACTAACAGGCAAATAATAGAATAATTTTACTGTTTCATCTATTATAAGAGTATGTCTCATTCTTATATCTTGAATTGTTTATATTAAATAGCACTATAATGTTTAATTTAAACATATTACTTTACTAAATTTCTAAGACTATAAGGAGTCGTCAGGCTATTGGAAGTTAAAAAGATGCAAGATAGCTTATCAAATATTTCCATGCAAAGTTTGGAGCCAAAAACATATATTGTAGAGAAGATTTAAGAAACCAGTCTCCTACTTTAAAATTAAATTTTTTGGGTGTGGAAATTCCATAAATTGGAAACACATATCATATGTTCCATCCTTTTTATCCCTTATCTTCAGTTAACTAAACGTTTCCAAATTTATGACTCCATGTTAGAGGTTCATAATAATTTTAATGTGCCACTTCGTAAATACTAAAACATTTGTTTTATGAATTTAAATTACCTATGTATCATAGTAGCAGGGTATACAAATCATGGAACACAAATAAGATGGTAAATAAATCGTGTATATATATATAGAAAATATTAGGCCCGCCTACGTGGCACCGCCACTAATCTGAATTTCCTTTTAAATTTATTTATTTCCAAAACTAGCCTTCCCCTTTCAAGAAAAATTCATACTTTTATGAAAAGTTGTGATTTTAATGAAGATATGTGACTTTTATGAAATGTTGTGACTTTTATGAAAAGTTTTGACATTTATGAATAGTTATGACTTCTATGAAAAGTTGTGACTCTTATGAAAAGTTGCGACTTTTATGAAGAGTTGCAACTTTTATATCAAAAGTTTTGAGTTTTCTGAAGAGTTGCGACTTTTATGAAAATTGTGACTTTTATGAAAGGTTGTGACCTTTCCAAATGATTGCAACTTTTCCAAAAAGTTGTCACCTTTTCGATAAGGCATAATAAATATTTATTCACACTACCCTCTGTTATCTATAAATAGAGGGATATGCTGCCACTATTCTTTCAAGGTTTTTTCTATTGGATAGTTGAATTCAATTACATTGATTAAGCTTGTTATGAAGTTTGTTTTATTCCTAAAAGGTTTCATCCTACTATTTCATGGAGCTTAATCTTTACTATAAGTCGTAGTGATTCATGTAAGTATGACAACTCTTTTTGCTATTGTAGTGACATTTTTCTTTTAACTTTGTTAAAAGTTACATAGAAGATAATTGGAAATTGATCTTCCGTTTTGTCCCTTTCTACAACAAAGAAAATTGATTTCGATTGCAATGTCATGTTACTACTATTGCACCTCTAATTCCACAACTCATAACGTTGTTGAATTGGTTAAATTTATTACACTTGGTTTTTTAGGAAACAAAACTTTTCATTTCTCCCGCTATTGTATTTTTTGTCCTATAGTGGAATCGAATTGAAATTCATTAATCAAATTGCTAATGAACCTTTTTCATTCCTCATTTTCCATGAAACTTAATCATTTACTGTAGGTCATATTACCGAATAATCATATGTAAGTTTAATAAAATGTCCAATCCCGTGCGAAACACGTGTAATTTACCTAGTACTACAAATAAATACAAATGAACTACATATGTAAGTAATTCAAAATCTAGTAAGACTGAGTTTATGAAAAAGGCTTGTTTGTTCTTGGTCATCCATTGAGTCACTGAAGAAACTTTATTTTGATAACATTTGTGTATATATTGTTGAAAACCTACTTTGATTTTTTGTCAAAGTAATTTTAGTTTGACAGCTAGTAATTGACAGATTATTGACTTAGCACGTAGTAGGAAGACTTCAGTAGGCAATTTCAAAGCAAACGATAGTACATGAAAGTTATACTCACAAGGATATAAGGAGGTGTATGTGTCAATAACTACAAATGTGCATGGACTTAGCATAAGCTTTTTCCTTAATCCAGACTATTTGACAAACATACTATAAGGCAGTATATGTACGGGAATAACACCAAATCATTGATGTAATAATAGAATGGGTGCAGATATAGTAATTACCTTATTTTTTTCAAGGTTTTTGAATAGTCGAGGTTGTGCTGACTGCGTCTGACAGCCAGAGCAAATCAAGTAAATAACTGCTAAGATACTGTGAGAAAGGTGGTGGATTCAATTCCGACAGAGGCAGAGAACAAAACTAACAATCCGTCAAGAAAATTTAGTTTGTCTCTATCTACAATAATAAAAGCCATGGATATGAATAATGGAAAAAAAGGAAAATCATAAGGGGATAATGTTTTATATGCCAGTAATGCATAGTTTAAAGGTTCATTGTTGGGACGGAAAAAGGTTGAATAAGTACGCATAACTGGTGAGTGCCATATTTTGGTGCAGCGTTAACCAGTGTTTGGAAGTCATCCATAGAAAATTCCAGGACTTGATTGCAGATTGTTTTAGTAGTGGAAGGAAGGGTACGGAAGGTCGTGGGCAGAAACAGCGTGATGAAGGGTAAGAGGATGTAGTTTTATTTATGGTGGTGGTGGCCGTTGCCACAGGCACGGCTTTTGCAGTGGAAGTGATCTTTGAGCGTGAGGATTATGGAGAAAATAAGAAAAAAGAAGATAGGATCAAGCGTTCGTCGGTATTGTTGCGTCTCATTGCAAAATTTCGCCATGGTTTAATACCTATGAGGTTTGTAAGCTTCCATAGTATTGGGTTTGTTCACCCACACGCCAAACATGTTATTTTCAACGTAATTTCACTCTCAATAGTTGAAGTATTTAGGTTCTTGATAGGTGTTCTTGAAGTTTATTCTAAATTTTGTTTGGTTGGGGTTTTGATGATATCTTGAGTTGAAAGTGATTGTTTTGAGTAGATTAGTGTGGTCTTAGTTTGGGTAATTTAATCTAAGGAAAACCTGAGAAAAGAATTCATTTAAAAGTGATTTAGGATCAGAAAATAAGAGGTCAAATTTGAAACACATAGCCTGGGGAGAGGCTGGCACGACGCTCCCTAGATGCGCCGATGGGGCTGGGGCGACGCCCCTGCATTGCGCCCATATGCTGTCTCTAAAGTTAAGGGCTGGCGCCGCGCACCGCCTGCCCCAATTTTTTTCCGTCAGTTGTCCTGTTTGAGCTTATTTAAAGTGTAACTTTACTCCTTTTGATTCTAATTGTTGCTCCCCATTAACACGAAAGTGTACTTGGTCGCGCAAGTAATATAATTTCTTTACAAATGAGTTATCGTTCCCAAGTGACATATGAACAACTTTTATTCGCACTTAATTCCACAATTAAAGAGAGAAGTAATTAATTCAAGAGATGATTATTTTCTTTTTAACTACGACTCGTATGCACTAAATTTATGTAAATAATTATAAACGACTTTGATATAATGTTTCAAGCAAGACAAAAAACAAATCCAGGGCTGCAACATGTAATGAATGTAATGCATCATATTAACGTCTTCAAACTAACTTCAATTGTCAAATTACTGGTTTATAGGGTTGATAGTATGATTCGGTTACACACCTCTCGTTGCCTACCCTAACTAGCTATCTAACCACATCATTTATTAGGGATAAATAGACTAAATGGCGATCATTTATATTTCATCCTACTTTATAACCAAGCAAGGTGTTCTTCTTCTGGGCATCACTCTTGAACATTAATCTCCTCAATTAAATGGGAGAACCGAGATCTCCATATTCACTGGTCTATATAATCTCTACTATGGTTAATTCAATATTGAACACTAAGTTTATCTTATGACGCACAAGCATAAAATAGTAAAACAAGAATATAAAAGTAATTTGAATTGACAACAGAAGATTAATTCATGAAACTTCAAATATTCAACAATGGATTCATAGCTACAGCCCTAGAACTAGGGGTTTTAGCTGCTCATGTTATTAGTAATCAATAAAAAGATAAGTATTCATACCAAACCCAAAAATAGAAGAGTTAACAGGATTACAATCTTGATTATTGCCCTTCACACTATACATAAGTCGAATCCAAATAATGGAAGCACTAGGATTTATTTATTGTAGTAGATAAAGTTAAGAATAAATCCTACTCAAATTACAACTCCTAGTTGATGTTTAAAACTTGGAGAAGTCAGAATTGGGCTGGGGAGCCGCGCCTTTATCGCTCCTAGAACATATGGTACTTCATAGTGTGGCGCGCCACCATCGCGCCTAAGAACATTCTCTGAGCGTCTAGTCTTCCCGCGGTGTGCCTTCCAGTGCGCCTCAACAATGGCTGTGCGTGTAAGGCCTTTGCACAACGCGCCTATCGGGGTGTCTCAAAAATGACTCTCAATATAGGTCCTTGGCGTGGTGCGCCTTCCAGTACGCCTCGCCCAGTTGCTTCCATACTTAGCCATTTGCACATTTGTTTTTGTTCCTTCTTTCTTTGTTCCAAGTCTATTTTCTCCGAATGTTCCGGAAATCAATAATCATGTGTTTAAGTGCATAAAAATACAAAACAACCAAAAAATCAAGCTAATAATCTAAGAAAAGTAAAATTCTTATTTTCCTCGACAAGTCATATGCTTGCCAATAGTGTCATTCGATTTTCATATCGTACTTCTCAAGGACTCAAGAGTACTTTCATTTGGTTATAGTGTTTGCTTGACGTAATGGAAGGAATTTTGGTAATTCATTATAGTGACTACTCCTCCCAAATGCACATGTTATCATTTAGCGAACACCATCCTTCATACTATTCTTTTCTTTAGTACACACTTCATGACTAAATACCCCATTATTGCTCCATATTTTCCCTTAATTTCTTTTCCATTTTTTTAAAATACTTCTCCATTAGACACCTAAACTCTAGACTTTTCATCTGATTAAGGTGCACATTAGCCAATGTTTTGACCATAGTCCTAAATTAGCCACCTTTGTTTCCAGTTGAGGTGCACATTTTCACTACGGAACAGGGTCAAATTAGCGTTTTCTTTTCCACACAATGTAACAATTCATCCTTAGTTCATTTTACCTTACTTTTCAACCCTTCTTCTTAACATAGTGATTTAAGGACCTTAAGAGAATCAAAAAAATTGATATCAAACATTGGGTTTCCTCTTATCATGTGGCTTATAAAATGAACAAGGCTAAAGGCTCAATGGGGCTTCACAAGGGGGCAATTTAATGGTAGGCATACAAGTAGAGTAAAGAATTCGCTATTTTAAAGAAACGCCTCAATCACATTACTCATTCAACACACACAAAGAAAATTCTAGATATCAAGTTAAGAAAGAACCATTCAAATCTCACCACCATGGCATTATGACACATATACGGATATACCAAATAACATGCTCTCGAAAGGGAAATCCATTTTGGAATTGATCTACTTCCATACACCTAGCATATTCCTATTACTCCTTACAGAATGGCTCTAGCAGAGCTTATGGAATTAAAAGAGCAGTTCAAAGACCTTCTAGATAAGGGCTTCATCAGACAGTATTTCACCATGGAGTGCACCAGTGTTGTTTGTAAGGAAGAAAGATGGTTCTCTGAGAATGTGTATTGACTACAGAGAGTATCAAGAATAAGTATTTCATCCCCAGGATTGATGACTTGTTTGACCAATTTCAGGGTGCTAGTCATTTCAGAGAGATAGACCTCAGATCGAGTTATCATCAGCTCAGAGTAAGAGATAGTGACATTCCAAAAACATCCTTCACAACTCGGTATGGTCATTATAAATTTGTAGTTATGTCGTTCGGACAAACTAATGCACTGCAGATTTCATGGATTTGATGAACAGAGTGTTCAAACGGTACTTAGACTTATTCGTTATTGTCTTCATTGATGATATTATCATTTACACAAGGAATGAGGAAGAACACACAAATCATTAGAGAGTTGTTCTGCAAACTGTCAAAGACCGTTTGTTATTCACTAAGCTTAGAAAATTTATGTTTTGGTTGCAATCCGTTGCTTTCCTTGGTCACATTATGTCTAGCGAAGGGATTCGAGTGGATTCGCAGAAAATAGATGCAGTGAAACAATGTCCCAGACCTACCTCTACTACAGATATCAGAAGTTTCTTAGTTCTAGAGGGTTATTAGAGAAGGTTCGTGAAAGGATTTTCATCCATAGCCTCACTATTGACTAGGTTGACTCACAAGATGGTCAAGTTTTAACGGTTAGAAGATTGTGAGAAAAGCTTCATAGAATTGAAAATAACATTGACTACAACTCCTGTCTTGACTCTATAAGAGGGATAAGATGGTTACATGATCTTTTGCGATGCATCCAGAGTTGGATTTGGTTGTCTTTTGATGCAACGAGATATGTTATAGCATATGCTTCTTGATAGTTATCTCAGATAGAGGTCCTCAATTTCCCTCGTATTTCTTGAAGTCGTTTCAGTAGCGTCTTGGTACTCAAGTTAACATTAGCACAACATTTCATCCGCAAACGGATGGACATGAAAAGCGTACCATTCAAACCCTAGAGGATATGTTGAGAGCTTGTGCGATCGATTTCAAGGGTAGTTATGATGATCACCTTCCTCTGATTGAGTTCGCCTACAACAATAGCTACCATTCCAACATTAAGATGGCCCCTTTATGAGGCTTTATATGGGCGTAGATGTAGATCTCCTATTTGTTGGTTTGAAATAGGTGAAGCAGCTGTGATAGAGACAAATTCAGTTGTTTATGCTATGGAGAAAATGAAACTCATTAGAGATGGACTTAAGACAACCCAATGTCGTTAGAAATGTTATGCAGATGTAAGGAGAAGAGAACTAGAGTTCCAAGTTGATGATTGGTTTTTTCTAAAAGTATCACCTATGAAAGGGATGATTGGATTTTGAAAGAAATAGAAGCTCAATCCTATATATGTAGGACCTTACAAGATATTTAAAAGGGTTTGCAAGGTTGCATATGAGTTAGAGTTGCTAGCAGAATTAACAGCAGTGCATTCGGTTTCCCACATTTTACTCTTGAAGAAGTATGTGGGTGACCCAACCTCAATAGGCAATTACAGAGTATGGCAGTGAAAGATAGTCTTTCTTATAAGGATGTATCAGTTGAGATTCTTGACTGTTAGGTTAGAAGGTTGAGGAACAAAGAAGTTGCTTCAGTCAAGGTGTTTTTGTGAAGTACGTTCGTAGAAGGATCTAGTTGGGAAGCAAAAGCACCCATGAAAGCCAAGTATACTCACCCCTTTCCTTCCAATTTACTCTAGCTTGAGGTAATAGTTCCTCTTCAGTTTTCCAGTCATTCTTGCATAAATATAGTCTTAGAATAATGATTCCCTCAGTTTGTACTTGCATGAACGCATATTTTCTTTACATGTGATAAATACAGTTTTTTGGGTGTTGTGATGACGTACAGTGTTTTGAAAGCAACTGACAAGTAAAAAATTTGAATAAACAAAATAATCAATATTCAACATATGTCCTTTCTTGATTGAACATTTTACCATTAGTAAGTACACGAATTGATAAATTAAGACAGTAATGGCTCAAGCTAATTCGTGGTCTAAATCCAAAAATAAGTTGAAGGCCTAAAGTTTAATTAAATTTTTAATGTGAGATCCAAGTTATTTTTATCTTTTTGATAAAATAGTTTTATTTTTTAAGATCTTAAACTAAAGATATAGATATACCAAAAAAAAACATTTAATCTTGTGGTCATAAACATACCATGTTGAAGTTAAATTTAAAAATTGTTCCATATAAAAGAGTTCCAAAATAAATTAAAACATTCTTTGTTTTTGCTACGAAAAGCTTAAAGTAATTTTATTTTTATTAAAAAGAATTAGGGCTTTCGGTTTTTGAGGCCCAAGGCATATGTAGTTTACAAAATAATAACACTATTAAGAAAAAGTAAAATATTTGTTAAAATTCTAATTATGCTATCTTTAGAAAACATTGATTAACGGCATATGGACTTATGGCTGAGTCTTGAATAATGAATATCACCTTGTTCTATTATATATAATTTTTGTTAAAATTTATAGGAATCTGATTTTTCTTTCAATTCTTGATGGTTTTAGGTTTAATTATGGGTTTTGATATGAATATTTAAATTAACAAAAATAATATTATTTCACATGACTTTGGTGTTCTTATTAATAACTTATACATAAATTAAAATTTCATGATGTATCTTTTTATTCTCTTTCACCAATTTTTTTTTATTATTTTATTTTTATTTTATGCCACTAGACAGTGTCTAGCGACATTTTATTATTAATATAATTAAAAGAAAACATGTACAGAGATAAGTACAACAAGGGGGCTAGAGCTTACCTACCAATTCTAATGAGGTACAATACCTCTACTAATTAACCCGCTAGAGAGAACTAATTATTCCATGATCATCACAAAGTTTATAATACAATCTATGATGATATTACATATGAGTATGATTAAGTAGTAGGAAAGTATAAAAATCATGATAAGATTTGAGTAATTAAACTTAAACTATAAAAGATAGATGACCCTTCTAAAGAAACCTGAAGTGTTTTCCTCTTGTCTTCCTCTTCAAATTTGTCAAAACTTTTTGACAGTTCATCAAATATTCTTTGATTTATTGGATCTCGGTAAACTTGTTGGCACTGTCATGTGATTCTGCTTTGTCAGTCGCATCGGTAGGTGTCGTGGAACAAACTTCTCAGTCATCCTACCATCCCAACTATTTTTTTTCCATGCTTCTTTTTGTTGTTGCCTTTTTTCCTAGGCTTAATATTTGCATCCCTAGGTGCATTTGCAAAACAATAATTCAAAATATCCTCTTCTTCACTTTCCTCAAAGGTTTCCTCATCTTGTAGGCTAGAAATCTATTTGTGGACAAAGAACAACTACAAAAATCTTGTAATTGTTTGTTTGTGTTAATAGGCATAAGAGGATTCTACTTTCTATCATTAGAACTCACCAACGCATCAAGAAGCTCTTTGTCACCAACTGAAACTTCTTGAACATTAGTACTTGGTAAAAACAATTGTCGCCCTATGTGTAATGGGGATGAATCACATGTAATGCCACTAACCTTAGGCAAAAAAATTTGTTCTTCAAGACTCAATTTTCTATGACTTGTGACATGGTCATCCGTGTCCTACATCTGGTTGGTCAATGGACTCTCACTTGTAACACCTTTTTGCCCGCTAAATGTGATCATATTATTCGTCTAAGTAACTTGAGAGATTGAAAGAATCGCTAGAGTACGAGAGTTAACCATATTCAACTTAGAAGCAAGATGAGGCTTAAATTTTTAGGCTCCCAGAGAACCAATTTGAACTTTAACATCAATTGTTAGCCCTGCTTTATCAACTGTATTAGAATGCCCAAGTTCTTTTATTTGTAGCACAAAAGTAGGAGTTGTGTTAATGGCTACATATTCAATCAATAGCTCTCCAGAAACGACTTGTGACGGCAACAACAATAGCCTTTGAATTAGTTGTCTTTTCATGAAGTCAAATCTTATCATTTTTTGTATCTGCAGGTTCACTCCCTACCCTCGCGACCCCTGTATCTGCATTCGAACAAACTTGATCATTACATATAATTACACATATACCACCTTCTTGATATTCTTGGCCCTTATCTGTAGTTTTCGTAGCATAAGCCAAACTTTTTCCAGTGATGCTTAACAACTTAAACTCTGGTCCACGAACCAAAAGGCCCTCCTGAACCTTTTTTGCGGACACCAAAAGTTCCTCCTACACTAACCTTTGACCAACTAATATTGGACTTGTATTGCCACTATTTTAAGTAGTTAGGTGTTGCATAGAACTGATATTTGGCGTTCCGTTCACATTACTTGCATTATCCGTATCATTAGAGACTTTACTTTCAGTTTTTTTTGCATTCAAGAAGTCTCGTGTATCACCCTGCAATTGTTCCACATTATTTGTTTTGTCACGTTATTGCTCGATGTCATCATGATACCCTCTCCCCTTTTGTTTTTCTGGTTAATTGTTCGGCAATCAGCATCTTCATGACCTTGGAGCTTACAATAGGTACAATACAATGGAATATTATCAAACACAATGTGTATATAGTGTTCAACGATCTTACCAGATTGTTCATCCAAAGCATGCATCCTTTTTGGATGTTTGTCCATAAGATGAACAATGACCTTAACTCTAGCGGTGCTAGGTCTTTTCCTATCCTGAGTTGCTTTAGCTATGTCTACTGGCCTACCAATAGACGATTTAATGGATAACAAAGGTTATCGAGCGAAAAGATTTGGTGGCAGATCCGGTAGCGAAAACCACGCCAAAGCTATTGAAGTTTTTTCCTTAGGGTTAAAGTTTTATGCCCATGGAAAGTTACAGAACAAATGTTGCTCCTCGTTGAATTGAAAATAACCAACCTTATCTGAAAGAACAGAGCAAAAATCTTCATAAATATCATAACGAATTACAAGATGTCGTGCTGCAAGCGAGCCAATTAAACAACGCCCTTTGATGACCAACTGTTTTGGAATTAATTTTCTTAGTTCGTGTAAGATTGGTTCACCATAGGAAAGCTTCATAATTACAACTTGATGAAGTCCCATTTCAATGGCATCTTATCTAATTCCTTAAAAAGTAGAACATACAGTTGATTCCCCGTATATTAATTAAAATAGGTTTCAAGTTTTTTTTTGTCTGTGTTGTAGGATTATAATTCATAGGAGATGCATAGGTATTGTTAAGTTTAACTCTCCCACAGTTTGACACTGGGGAGAGACAGTGGCATCTGTGAGAGTCTTCTAAGTCGCCTATCACAAAAATATTGATATTAAGTGTGTAGTTCACTAAATTAATATTTTCGGCATCTTGTAGCACAAACGGTTGGGGTTATGTATCCCATAAAAGGTTAATTGTAATTCTACTATTAGTTGTACCAAAGTTACATATTTAGTCAACCATTGTACTAAAATCTCATACAAATATTATTTTTATATATACTACCAATTGACTCCTTTAGTGTTGAAGAAAGTGTCAAGTGTTATCTGTTATTTTATAATGTTACGACAAACACATGTCATTTGTATAGTGTTTTTATATAAGAACTCAATACTATAATTTTCTATTACAGTAAGTATAAAATCACTAATTTAAACTTCTAAGTTCTCTTAAAATTCTATGCAAAAATACATTAGATGTATTTGATTTAACCTAATCAAGAAAATTTTACATCAACAGTTGAAAATTAACGAAATCAAAGCATATGCCATCTAAAAGTTATGCACCTTTTCTTTTATTGTTAGATTTGTTACATGTTAGTTGAAAAAGGTGAAGAACATTTGTTTGTTGTTTGTATAGCGTATACCATCACCTCACAAACGGTATTCTTATTTATTTTCTACATATTATCATGCCTCTAGATGAACGAAGACTACATTTAACTTCTCCTGATCAACTTAGCAACCTTGCCATTCATTTAATCGATGACATTCTAAATAGGTTGTCTTTTTCCGATGTGGTAAAAACTAGTACACTTTCTATGGATTGGAAATATATTTGTCATAAAATTCTAGAGGTGAAAATTGATCAAATGATTTGGGAAACACAAGAGGACTTGACATCCCCTATCATTCCATTTATTCCCATTCTCGATTGTTTCTTCAGGTTTTATATAGGAACAATATTGAAAGTTACCCTTGAAATATCGAGTCAAAAAGTATGTTGTAATATTGATTGTTTGATACATTTGCTCGATACAAATTTCATTCTGACATTTCGTCCTTAAACTTCCATTTACTTATCCACCATACAAGATCCCTTACTTCTTTTGTATTGTTCAACATTCAGGCATTTGTATCTCATGGGATGTGAAATACATCTTGCATGCTTCTTTTAGGAATTTAATAAGTTGATTAACATAAAATTAAAATTTGTAACGTTATCTTCTGATATGTTTGAATGTTTGATCTCTAATTGCCCGTTGCTTGAGATTTCATGCTAAAAGACATTGACAATCCGTACCTCATTAGTATTAATGCTCCTAATCTTAGGTCATTTGTCTTTCGTGGTGATATACAGTTGATATATCTAGAAAATGTTCCTCTACTTTTCAATGTTCTGTATGAGCCTAAAGAATTAGTTCTAGAGGAAACAGATAATTTTGACAATATTTTTTTGTCTATTATTGTTCTCGAGTATTTCATCTGAGATAACTTGTATTTCCATACATATACTTTTCTTTCTGGCATCCTGATTTTTGTTATTTTATTCATCGGTCGATATTGGATCAACTGAATTTATACCAACAAGGCTTCCATTAGTTATTAACAGTCTCACAAACCAATTAATATATTCTATTACTCTTGGAGAGTTTTTTAAGCTTTCGTTTGCTCTTTGCATGCGACGGAGCTCTCGAAATTTGGAAGAAATTGAATTTCAGGTTGTCATTAATTATTTTTTCTCTCTATCTTTTCAAGTTTTTATATTCGCATGTAATGAATTTGATGGTTTTTTCTTGATTTCTCTTATGGGTGTATCGTTAATGTTGGAGATTATTTCGAACCTGTGCCCCAGGAGGTGGTTGATGAGATTCATGCATGTTTCTCGGACATCAGATTTAATCATTTCAGGAAAGTTATGTTTTATGATGAACTATGAGAAGAGGGTTAAATGCATCTTACTAAGGTTTTATTGTCAAGTCTCCAGCACTTATCAAAGTTGAAATCAAGCCTAGTAAAACGGAAACTGAAAATTCTCTAAAATTACTCGCAGAGATAAAAAAAATTTAATGGGAATCATCTAAAGTAAAAGTTGTGTATCTTTTCGATTAGTATCGTTATAACAATCCTTCTTATTCATTGGAAAATGGTTTTGGAAGTTCAAAAAGAAACGAGATGTTTGGTTGATTGAGTAGTAAAGTTGTGCTTTGCCTTTTCTTTAAGGTACTATAAAGATTTCATCTACTTGGAAACATAGAATTGTGAACCTCGATGAATGTTTTGAATACTTTGTTTGGGAACAAAGATGGTTTATACATTTCATGATTGTTCCTAAATGATGTATGATTTGAGACTTTGGTAGTTTAATTCGAAGTTATGATGTGTGTTGAATTCTCTCAAGGAGCTTGAAACATTTAGTGGAAACGTACTTTTTAAGTAGCAGGAATTTCATTCTTGTTAAGGGATTAGGCCAAGTAAGATCGAAAATTATTTATGTTGGACATGATTCTTCCTCATGTGTGAACAAAAAACTCGAAGAAGAATCACCGATTTTTTGTCAAGAAAATATATCAGACAATCAACATTAGAACATACCTTTATACTAGTATTTTCGAGGGTAACTTTCATGTTATTGTTATATGAAACCTGAGGAAACAGTTCATAATGGGAATAATTTCTCTAGTGTTTCCCTGACCGTTTGATCAAATTCCTCATGTGGAATTCTATGACAAGTATATAGCCAAGTGTTCAAGTTCATACAACATTTCAATAAGATGTCCCATTTAGAATGTCATCAACTAAAAGAATGGCAAGGTTTCTATGTCGATCAGGAGAAGGAAAAATTAGTCTTTGTTCATATGTAGGTATGATAATATATAAAAATTAAACAAGAATATAATTGGTATGATCACAGTAACAAACAAACATGTCACAACTCTAACAACAAAGAAAAGATGCATAATTGGTAGATAACATTTGCATTGATTTCTTTAATTTGCAACTCTTAATATAAAATTATGTGGCTAAGGTTGAATCAAACACATAATGTATTTTTTTGTATAGAATTTGAATAGAACTTAGTGGTTTAAATTAGTAATGTTATACTTATTGTACTAGAAATTTATACTATTGAGTTCTTTCATCAAAATATTATATGCATGACATGTGTATATTAAAATATTAATCATTAGATAATACTTGACACTTCCTTCAATACGAAACGAGTCATTGTTAGTTGATATATAAATATTATTTGAATAAAATTTTAGTACAAATGTTTTACTGTAAATATAACTTTTGTACAACTAATACTACTATTTCAATAAATCTGTTTTGGGATGTATGACCCAAAACATTTTTTCTACAAGAAGAATGATTATGTATCCTTAGTGATTGGGATTATTTTGAACATGTGCCCCATGAGGTTGTTGATGAGATTGCCGCAAGGTTCTCGGATATCACAATTAATCATTTGAGGACAGTTATGTTTTATGATGTACTATTAGAAGAGGGTGAAATGCAACTTACTTATGGGAATTTCTTGCTTATTAAGGAATTAGTACAGGATAGACCATGAAGTATGATGGATGTGCTCCTTCCATATATATGTGAAGACGCAACTCGAAGAAGCATTACCCAATTTGGGATTCTTGGGTTAATGTTTATTCCAAAGTAAAGTTGTGTGTTAAATTTCCTTAAGTAACTTGACGCATGAAGTGAAAACATACTTTATGTCTTGATAGTAGAAATTTCTTGCCTATTAACGAATTAGTGCTTGTTAGGCTTGAAGTATATATGTTGGACATAATACTTCCTTATATTGGTCAACTATGTAAGTTTCTAATGAATTGGACACCAAACACTTCACATTTGTAAAAAGGCCATGTCTAACCCAAGACAACCTAAGCAAAACAACTCACATTGGTGCTATGAAGCATGGAACTTCTTCCGTACAACTTTTGGATTGAAATTGGTCATGCCTCAGGCATTGAAGCAATCCTGTGAAAGTTGAAATATTTAGAGAGTTGATAAAATCATCAGAATGGTTTGGGAAATGTTCCCAACAATCAGCTTTAAATATTTAAGGGCAGAAGCAACAGCAGATGCTTTGCTAGCACAAAAACTCAAACCTCTTATATGAAAGTTAACTAATTACCTAATTTGTTTAGTTCAAATGCTTTACTTTCATAACTAATGCAGATACTTTTGTGCATTTTATATGCTCGTTATCACTACTAGGATTTATTTTGGAATAAATAAAGCAATGGTGCATGTCCTCTAGGCTTACCATTAACAAGTTTTACTTTACCATCTAATATTTTGAAGGAAAATAAACAAGGAAAACCATTAGTTGGAGATGTCGAAAATATATAACCATTCAAGCTCATTGCAGTACAATTTAACTTGAAGATACTTACAACTTACAACTAATAACTTGATTACTAAAGTATTTTCCAATCAAGTGAAAATGTGCTATAATATTTTAAAATTCCTCCAGAAAACCTATCATATTATCTGGAGCAACTTATGCCTACAAATATAGGAGTGAAACTGTTGGCATTAGCCTTTTAAGAGATTGAATTACTGAATACCATCAGATGATTTGCCGGTATGGGATATCATATTCTAATTCAGGCTGAGAACTACCATGAAAATATTCACCCAAACAAATATCATTGATCAATTCTTTTTCCCCTTGATGCTTCAAAACAAAATGGTCATCAACAAATCCAGACTTATAAGGGTGATGTTTAACAATTTAAACTTCTATGTATCTAAAGTTGTGACACTATTTACATGGACATTTATCTTTAAAGTCCAGAATATATTTCTGTAGCAAGTAAGACCAAAGAAGAAGTTAAAGTTTAGAATACCAATCTTTGGCGATTACTACTCTTCTTGGTGATGACGAGTAGTATTATGATTAGTAATGTAAAAATCTTGAGAGTATATCATTAGAAAAATCAAGGGGGAAAACTAAAGATCAAGGCTTACTTCAAGTAAAAGATAACCAAATACTAAGTAAAATTCTATAGTAATAGATACCTGCATTATTGAAACATTAGACGTCTTGGTTATTAACAAGAATAATAGAAACAAATAACAACTATACAATTAATATGTATTAGTTGTTATCTTGAGTTGCATAAGCCCTTAGCATTTGTCTTTAGCCAATATCATTGATCATGGAGTCCCAATTACTTATCGTCAAGCAAACATATTCACAAACGATAATAACATACCAAAACAGTGTAATTAACACCTTGAGCCTAGACTTTAGTGCATAAACCAAGCACCACAACAAAATTGGTTATTTATACTTTCATGAAGAGTATGTGATTGATCTTATTTTGAGAATGTGTGATCCTTATCTAACACATATAGAACATAATTCAATGTGCTATTCTAGATGATCCTCTCTGCTTGTTCATTTGGTTGATTATATAAATATTCCTAATATTTTTCAAAATTATAGTCATGCTTACTTAAAATTGCTTCTACGTTTTATGTCATATGATTGTATCTTACTCACCCAAATGCAAGAGACTATTTTCATAGATTCTCAGCTAAAGAACATCATAATACAGATTACAAAATAAAAAAGAAGTCATATATCGTACAAGGCAAAAGGTTCTTAAATCGTAAAACCAAAATTACCACAGAAGTAACTTCTAAGCTAGATTCAATATAACAGTAATATTAGTATATCAAAAATATGAACTAATCACCATTCATGTAAAGTTCCTTACTCTATTGATAGAATTCCTTTGCAATCTAATAAGAATGTGGATAGTAGTATTGAAGCAATTCATGTCAAGCAGAGCACATATCGGGAACCCAAAATGAATGATGAGGAAATTATTCACAGTAAACAACAGAAAAACAATTTTCACAATTCCCTAAACAATGAAAAAAATATGTTTGTCACTCAATCTTATATTCCAAAAGTTTCGAGTGACTTTAAGAAATGCACCCCCTCATAAAAAAAATAGAAATGTCTTGCAAAATTCTTACTCTCCTAATTACCACGTTCAACCTTCGCAAACCACCAAAAGAACTCCCAAAAAGAGCAAATACCAGCTGCTGCACCCTTAAATGTTATTCAATCTTTTACAGCAAAATATTCTTATTGCCAATGAAAAACTACAAGTAACTATTAGGTAGTTGTTGGATGGAGAGAAAGAGAGATGCCTTTAAGCAGAGAGAGTAAAGCAATAGTTAGTAGTCACAAAAACTGAAAGCTAGCTGCAATAAGAAAACAAAATTAAGAAAATCAGTGTGCAATTTAGTTTTACAAAAGCAAATAAAAGTAAATCACTATAATGATGAACCCTAATCAAAATTTTTCAGAATTTTCGATTGAGATCTATGATTTAAGGAGATGAGATTTAGAGCACTTACTTTGAGATTAAGATTGAAGAAGATGGGGTTTTTAGCCATCGGAGAAGGAAAGTTTCATCAAAGAGCTTACATAGTCATTACTTTGAGTGATGAGAGCTTCTAGTAAAAATGGAAAGTGAAGTTATTAGCTTACTAAAAAATATCTTTGCAACAAACTTAGTGAGGGATTTTAATACTCGTTTCTATTAAAAATTTTATTTATTTAGATTTTATTTTAGACGTATTTTTATTTAATTTATAAATTAAATTTTACAAAAATATAATTTTAAGTTTTGTAAAATGTTCTACATCATTATTTCGTTGCAGAATATTAATTAAATATGTCATACTTTCTTGGTTGCCAAATTGATAATGAAAACTACGGCGCAAAATTTCGCGCTTATTATTAAAGACAAAACTAAAATTTTCTCGCCAATCCGTCGCTATATCATAACTCAAAAAAATATTTGCAATTATTGCAATAAAATGTCTATTGCGTTGCAAATCCCTCATTATATAGTGATGTAATAAAATTCATCGCTAGTATTCGTCGCTAAACACTGTTTTCTAAGTAGTGATGTCCAACATACCTATACTTATCGGTCTAACTTAGACTAATCCCTTAGCAAACTAGAAATTCCTACTAACCATATAAAAATTGAGTTTCCATCAATACTTGAAGCTCACCTAATTGAATTTAACACACAACATAACCTCGAAATCAACTCAAGAATCCTAGTTGGGTGATGCTTCTTCTTAAGGAATAAACATGTCCGACATACTTCTTGTTCTAAGTTTGACTAATCCCTTAACAAGCAAGAAATCTTTACTAACCATACAAAAAGTAAGTTTCCAGTTAATGTTTCAACCTCTCCTAAGGAAATCAACACATAACATAATTTCGAAATAAAAATTAACTCATGAATCCTAAATTGGATGATGCTTCTCGAGTTTCTTCTTCATAAATGAGGCTGGATCATATCAAACATAGATATATCTTGATCTTACTTGGACTAATTCCTTAGAAAACAATAAATTTTTACTAGCTAGACAGAAAGTAAGTTTCCATAGGTCTAGAGAGGATAGTATTTTCACATTATTTTAATTTTTACTTTGTTTGTGAGGTTTGAGAGTTGATTTTCGATAGCCCCTCGACTCAAAAGAAATGTCATGAAGTAAAACCAAAATCTAAAAAACACCAAAAAAACAAAGAAAGGAAACAGGGTTTTTTTAACATTCCAAATTCCCCAGAAAATCAACATCTACCCCCAAAAAAGTACAAAGAAGAAGATAGGGTTTCTATTTCACAAAATTAACATCACCCAATTGAGAAAGATTTGATATTTTAAACAGCACAAGGAAGAATATATTAAGCTTATCAAGAACTAAAATTATTATCGTAAGCAGCCAAAAGAAAGTTATCCAATACATTTTTGAGCCCACTTTATCCTTCACCTACAGAACACAACTTTGTATGATTTTGAAGTCTTCAAATTCATCACCCTGGAGTGAAAGAGGGAACTGAAGAAGGGAGAGAGGTTTTCTTTTTAGATTAAATTTAATAGAAATTTAATATGGAATGAGTGAGTGGTGTTGGTGGGTTGGGGCAATTAATTATGGAGTAACCTTATTTTTTTGTACGTGTCAATTTACGTGGCAAGATTTAATTTGACATAAAAAAAATTAAAATGAAATGGAAATTTAAATGTGACATGTAATAAAAATCTTATATATTAATGTGATTATAAATAATTTTTTTAAATATACAGTCAAAATATGTCTTTTTTATTTTATATTAGTTCTTTATTTTTCTCATCATAAGAATTCATAAATGAAATTGATAAATTTCATTAATTTGCACTTGAAGAAATTTTTTTAAGGTTTACAAACTTGGTTACATTTACAAAAATAAAAAAGGAATGAATTTTAGGATAAATGATATCAAAATAATTGTAATAATTATCTATAATAAAGTGAACAATAAATATAGGACAATGAAAAGACTTTCTTTTCGAATAACCTAAAAATAGTAAATATCAGATAAATTAAGGGGAAAAAAGAATAAAAATTAATGTGATTGTTTATTTAGAAAAATTGGCAGCTATATTTAGTCACTGAAAATTTACTTTGATTATTCCAACTCAGCCCACATAAGTATTTTTTGCATGATAGTTAATACCCCAAAGTAGTTAAATTTAACTGTATAGGTCACTTATAAATTAAATTTTCTGATTTTGTGACCTTTTTTATTATAAGAAATCGTCATTTTTATGCATAAGAATCTAGAAAATACCAGGAGATATCATTTGTTCAGTATTATAGACATAAAATTCCTACATTTTAGCCCAATTTTATGTAAGGGCGAATCTAGATGAGGCAAAGACATATTCATTTGCATTTTCTAGACAAAACATGTATGTGATATGTATAAGAGTATTTTTTCCTGTTTTTTATATAAATTTTAAATTCCTCAACATAAATGGCTCTATACATTGTAAGGCATTTAATTTAGATTTGTTTAATTACTATTTTTTAAGTAGACCATGAAAAAGTTGGAGGGTTTGTAGTAGTATGAATTTTTAATAGGGAAAATACATAAGTACCTTCACAACCTATTATTAAAATCTCAAATATACACTTATACTATAGTAAGGTCCTATTACCCTGAACTTATTTTATAAATGAATTTTTACCCCTTTTTGGCCTACGTGTCACTATCTTTCATGGACCAACGCGTGTTGACTTCGTTAAAACTAGTACCACGTAGGCCGAAAAGGGTAGAAATTATTTATATAATAAGTTCAGGGAGTAATAGGGACTTAGTATAGTGTTAGACCCGCAGACTACTTGATCTAACAACGTGAAGACATGTCAAGGACTTGGGCATTGGTCTTGACATGGATGATGGCAAAATAGTGGAACACAAGTTCAAGCTGCTTGGCTGTTGGCAAGGCAGCTTGAATGTGCATGGCTTACGTGCGGGCTAAGGGCAATGGCAAGACATCATGTTGACTTGATAAGGCAAGGCTATGAAGACTTGACAATGTAAAGAACAAAGACAATTCACCCGAATTGCTGAAATAAAACTAAGTGTCGGAAGACAGCTAAAATATACTAAGTGTTGGAAGCTGGCAGAAATATTCTAAGTGTTGGAATGAAGCCTAAAATATTCTAAGTGTCAGAATATTAGTATTTCGTGTAGATAAGAATGTAATTTGAATTAGATTTTATCTGTTAGAAATATAGCTATTGGAATGTTAGTTTTGAACCCTCTGATGACAAGTGTCGGACAGGTGTCATTTGTAACTGCCGCATGTAAATGCCATTGTGCAGAATTTTTATTTAAGGGTGGAAATTCATCTAAGGCTTAGACAGAGTGTTTTTAGCCTTAGTCTAATTCGTGAAGCCTTCCTTTGTATTAATTACAGCTTAATAAAGGTTGGGACAAGTTCCTGTAAAGTTTGCTTGCGGTTTAACTTTGTTGTTTAAGTATTTCTATACTTAGTCAATTTCGTGGGTGTAAAGTAGGCTGAGTGTTACAGACGTTTGTAAGACTGCCTAGAGTGCTGTTTGGTGAAAATAAATGGACCCTCTTTCATATAGTATAGGTGTGTCTATGAGATTTTGGGCATAGATTGAGGGTATACTTATGCATTTTCCCTTTTATATATATATATATGTGTGTATATATATATATATATATAAAAAAAAAAAAGATATACATATACATATTAATAGAAAATTTTTAACAGTAACTTTATTATGTACAAAAATATTTTAAATAAACTAATAAAATAATTAAATTTAGAAAAAAAATTAGTTGAGTTGGGTCTTGACTCATTATCTATACCGTTTTGGCTCAATGGATATTGATCCAATCACATTAAGTTCAGATTTGATCTTGACCTGTTTATTGTCTTGACCCATTATCATTGACCTAAAATTTATCCAATTCACTCAATTACCGTCCCTTACAATGACTAAGATTAAGATAGAAGAAATATCACTGAAACAAATGCACTTATAATAGAAGAACTTATTAATAACTACCAAATAGTTATCCTATATTGGATGAGTCGCGATTTAATATAGCAAATGAAGATTAGACTATAAATGCCTCATATAACAATCAAATTGAAGATAGCCATGTGTATTCATTATTTTTCTATAAAATAAAAAGATTGGCTATAAATAATAATTATTTTTAGCATTCACTACTAATATTATTAATATGATAATTACATATCATAAATTATTTTTACCATAAAGTTTATTATATTTTAATAATTAAATACATTTTATCATTTAATTAGATTACATGTTGCATAACAAAAACAATAACATTTTCCGTGAAATGCTATAAACTGGTCTATTTATGTTAATTAGGGTTACTACCTCCACTAGATTCAATCACGACAATTATAATAGCCTAAGATAGAGCAAAGGGAGATTGATTTCCTTTTTTGCCTCAAATACACTCGTTCAAAATCATGGTATGTAAATATATATATTAATTTATATCTAGCATAAATGTTTATGCTTTTACATGTTGTATCACAGACTGGAACTTGAATTAAGGATTTTCACTCATAATAACTTTATCTTTTTATGAGAGGCTAACACTACAAAAAAATAGTGTTTTGCGACAGAAACAATTCGTCACTATATGATGAAAATCCTAAATTACTCACAATTAGTGATGGATTAGTGACGGAGTGTTGACTGTTACTATATGCTCGTTGGTAAGCTATTAGTGAAAAAAATTGAGTTTTTCACAAGTTTAGTGACGTCCTTGAGATGAATCATTTCCGTTGCCATATGTTAGCGATGGACTTAGTTATCATTATATTGATATAATTTTATTTCTAATTTCGTAATTCTATGAAAAAATGGTGATTCTTCATAAGTTTAGCGATGTCATAGTGACAAAATGTCGCCACATGTTTGCAATGGAATGATTCATAATTATATTAATATAGTTTTGTTCCTAAATTTGTTGCTAAAATTTTTTATACTTATTTGATTTGGTTATTTAAAAATGCACTGCTGAAATCAATTAAATTAATTACTATATACTCTGAAACTTACAAAAATTCATATATTATAATACTCATAGACGATTCATTATATATAAATAGAACACTCCAAAACAACATATTTCTAGTTAAAAATACCCAAAGAAAACTATCAAGTACTATTAAAGAACCTATGTTCATCAAAATATTACTACACGCAATTTGTTTCCAAAAAGTGTGACATTATCAAAAACATATGTTGTGGAGGTATCAACTTAAAATTAAGGTATCAACCTTGTCCTAATTTGTTGTCGATGTTGATTGAGAAATGGAGGTGGTAATGATGATGAGCAACAAAGATTCTGCCAATAGTAATATTTTTGTTCAGATGCAGGACACTATATTCTTATTTTCCTTTATCCCCACACAGCTTGGTATTATGTTTCATATTGATCAATATCTGTTTCTGGAAATTTCTTTTCGTTTAATATTTCTTCATATTTTTCCTATAATAAGAAGAGAAAATGAGAAAGTACTAAATATATGGAAAAAAAAAATTTTTGAAGGAAAATACAGAAATTACACAAGCTTTTAAGCATGAAAGAACTGTGTTTTTACAACAGGATGGACTATCTACTGCACGCACATTGTCAATAATTCTAATAGAGTATGGGCAACATATAATTATACTCACACAAGTAAAAGTAGTTCCCAAAGTATTAATATTATGAAACAATGGGGTTTGGACTTTTTGTTGCACACATATGAACAATAATAATACGCTAATTTGGAAGTCTACCACATAGACAATGACAGCTAACTATTCACGCAAATCTCCCTCCCCGGCGCTCGCTATGTTCATAAGTGATCAACCTATACAGATATTTATCATACTCTATGTGGGGAGAGATCCATATTCCTATGTACCTTAAATAGATGATGAGGATTTACATTTGGAAGCTAGCTCGAGTCAGGTACCCTCAGTATGATACATCAAACTTTTATGATGTATCATAGTGGAGAGTACTTGATTGAGGTTACATTACACTAAACAACAAAAATAAATTCTCCTTAAAAACGGACGAGACTTGCACCAAAAATAACTATACTAGAGTCACTGTATATAAACACTAGAATCATACCAAAACAACACAAAAATTTCACCACAAAGGCCTAAGAACTACAATTGAATTACACCAACCAGTAGAAGTAGTTTCTCTCTAAAACGACACTAGAATCCCATGAAAAGAACACTTAAATTATATGGAAATTTCACATCAAAGTTTAAAACAAGACAAAATTGCACGAATAGATACAAAAACAATAGCAAGATGATAATTTCTTATGTTTTACCATTGAGGAAACTAACCATTTTTATGAAAATTAGACTTGCACGATTTCAGGGTTTTTGGAATAGTCATAGGAATATTAGAATACCTCTAATTCATGATCTTTTTTTAACTCCAGGTGAACATTATTATAACATCTATTCTTTTCTTTTTTTAGTTAATATGCTCACATTTTTTAGCTTTTCTAGATAGTGGGCAAGGTAATTTTATTGATAATAGACCGCCTTCCGCTAATTTCATGTTTAATGGTTGGTTGTTTTTCTAATTGTTTGTTTCTAAATTCATTGTTTTTCCCTAGGTTTATTGTGATGATGTTATGCTTCAATTTCTAGCTGTGGTTTTCCACTATAAGATGCGATTTTGTTGGTCATTACATTTAGGTATGTTGCTGAAGGTGGACTCACAGCTGACGCAAATGATGGGTCCCAAGAAGGGGAAAAACTCATTTATATCCTGATGCCCGAGGGTCTATATATTTCAGCTCCAAGGAAACCTCTTTTAAGAAAAGATGTTTTGAACAGTAAAGGTTACACCACCGGAAGCTTTTAAAAACCTTACTCAGTGAAGGACCTTCAATTTTCGGAAAAATATCCGAGTATGATTACATACGCATTAAGGAGAGAATAAGAAAAGTCATCAAAGGACCTTAACACAGTGCCTTGAAGCCAAAAGTTTCTAGTAAAATGATTCTATCAGAATTAAAGGAAGAACTAGAAGCACAAGGTCTACCAATAGATGGAACAAGAAATTTACTCTACCAACGACTGCATAAAGCAAGGAGAATAAATTGCTCTACAGGCATGCCACTTTGGGTTCCTAAAGTTGAGGAGGAAGAAGAAGAGGGAAATGTTATTCCAGGTGAATTGATTGAACTAGTTGTCTTGAGATACTATGAAAATTCATGTCATTCTTCACAAGCAATATTTTTTTATTTTTTCAGGTTGATGAAGAGCTTGATGAGTAGATCTTACGTATAAAGTTGCATGATGAAATGCAAAATTCTGGAAAGGCAGTTTCATGGGGAATGATTAAGTGAAAATAGGCCCAGCAGTCGGAAATAATAGACCTAGAACCTACTGAACTGGTAGATGATAATGATGTTGTCGATGATATCGCCAAAGTGGCTGAAGATGATGACGTAGAAGATGACAAGGCACAAGAAGAGGAGGAAGAAGTGGAGCAAAATGATAAATGAATTCTTCCTCTTTTTTCCTGATAAGTTAAAATAACGGATTCGCTCTTAATCCCAACAACCTAACACATAGCAGATGTTCGAAAAAAGGAAGGAAAAAGAAGTTGGTTAGGAAAATAGCAAAAGTACTGTGTTGCCAAAAGCAATGTAAAACGAAATAAGCATCACATCTATAAGGAAGTACTTAGTGTACTCTTTATTTGAATACACTATCATTAAGTCTTCAAAGAAAAACTAAAGGCTTTCTAACTAGTTGTCGTTTTGAAAAATGTGTAGCAACTATAAGGGCAAGTCAGAAGTGAACATTCAATAAATAAATACAAGAATCTCATTATGTGTACATAAATATACTAACATCTAGTATCCAAGAATGTTTCCAGAAGACTAATGGTCTTGCTTGATAACTCCATCGTTTTCCCTGAGTTATTTTTTACCAAGTAGAGGTCAACATCCTCCTCTTCACCGCACTAGAAGCTCATCGAATAGATGAAAAAATAGAAATTCCCAAAAGAAGAAGCTCACTTTCACCTAAAGATGAAGGAGACAAGATCAATTTCACCTTTCTCCCGAGATAGGATAATTTGAAGGAGAAGGAGAAGGGAGAAATTGAAAGGAGAAAGGACAAGAGCAATACCTGATAGATAAGAGAGTCTCTCAGCTGCTCTTGCTAGAAAACCCTATTTTTTAAGAATTGTAGTTTTTTGTTTTCTTTTTGTGTTTTCTATGGACTGAAAAGCGTGACTTGGTAAATAAAATAGAAACAACTTAGCTATGGATTATGACATCCGTCGCTACAAATAAATCTAATTATCTACATTAAATTGTAGCGACGAAAATTTCTGTCACTACAAAAGTCAAATTCCATAAAAATATATTTAGAATTTGAGCAAAACTTTTTCTCACTCATTCTGTCACAATATATGATTAAATTGTAACACCAACTTTGTTGTAAAATTCGTATCAAAATTTAAGGCGCCAGAGTTTCCTGCTATTATTTAGTGAGAAAAAGAATATTCCATCTCCAATCTGTTTCTATGTTATAACTGAAGAATTGTTTGTAATTTTTGCAACGAAATGGCTAATTCATTGCTTATCCATTGCTATATAGCGACAGAATTAGTTTCGTCACTAATATCCGCCACTAAGCACTATTTTTTTGTATTGTGACCCACGTTCATATATGTGGGTGCATATACATGTATATCTATCTCTGACAATTAAAAAAATTAACAGCGCACTCTTAATAATTGTAGAGCTATAATTGTGCTAGAAATATCACTCACAAAACTAGGGTTTGAATAAAGCTAAAGCCCTTATTTCTTTTAAGTTTATTGGTGCACCTGAATCTTCAATATTTGAGCTCATATTTGCTTGTCATAGTCAAAGATTTTTATGTTCTATTATGACATAATATTTTAGAAAAACAATATTAATATTGAAGAAAGATAAATAAGTTAAGAATGGACATTTAATAAACTACAACAATATTTTTTTGATAGATACAATACATCATGTAAGGAATCTAACTAAAAGAAAGAGAATGATCTTATTTAGTCCTAGAACCCACAAATTCCAAAGAAAAAAAGTTATGGAAAAAACATAGTCAAGTGTTTATGTATTATTTCTTTTTTCTTTTTGAAAAGGCATAAATACTCTTTTGAACTATGATCGAATTTTTAAGGACACACACATTCTTTACATGTCCTAATACCTCCTAGAACAATGTCGAATGTAATAAATTCACCTTTTTTGGTTTTAAGGTGGTGTAGGGAGTTTTTGAGCAAATGACAAGTATAATATATGAATAAGAAAAAATTAATCAATATTCAACATATGTCCTTTTTTAATTAAAAATTTTACCATTAGTTAGTACACATAATTAATAAATAAACTTAGTGGCGGTTCAATCTAATCAGTGGTCTAACGCCAAAAATAAGTTGGAGGCATAGATTTTTATTACTTTTTGGACGTGAGATTCAAGATATTTCTTTATTTTTTATAAAAATAGTTTTATATTTCATGATCTTAAGCATACCATGTAGAAGTTAAATTTAAAAAATGATCCATAAAAATGAGTTCGGACACAAATTAAAAATTCTTTGTTTTTGCTACAAAAAGCCTAAGATAAATTTATTTTTCAAAAAAATTATGCCTTTCAATTTTGGGTTCCTATGGCATACGCCTCATGTTTAAAGGCATTGAGCCACCCTATGAAGAAACCCTAAATAAATCAATAATAATAACAATAATTCATTGTGTAATAGTATCAACCAAATTAAGTTATCTCAAGCCTGTTTTCTCTTAAGATTGTAGTTTTCAAATAGTAACACTATTAAGAAAAGTGTAGTTTTTCTAATAATTACACTATGAAGAAAAAGTAAAAAACCTGAGAAATTCTAATTATGATATATTAAGAAAACATTGATTAAATGAATTTGGACATATGACTTAGTCTTGAATAATGATTATCACCTTGTTCAATAATCCACATTTTTTTTTAATTTTTAGGAATTTTATTTCTCATGAAACTCTTGATGGTTTTAGGTTTAAATTAAATGTTTGGATATGAATCATTGAATTAACAAAATAATATTATTTCACATGATGTTGGTGTTCTTCTGAATAGCTTATCTACCTTTTCTGTTATTATTATAGTTGTGACATGTTAATTGAATAACATGATGAACATTTGTTTCTTGTTCGTGTAGCGTATATGCGGACCTTGCTAATTATATTCTTGTTTATTTTCTACAGATTATCATTCCTCCAGATGAACAAAGACTACATATACCTTCTCCTAATAAACTAAGCAACCTTCCCATTCACTTAACCGATGACATTAGAAATAAGTTGTCTTTTGGAGATGTTGTATGAACTAGTACACTTTTTGAGGATTGGCGATATAATTGTTGTAGAATTCTAGAGGTGAAATTTCATCAAAAGGTTTGGAAACACCAGAGGACTTGACATTCCCAACCATTGGATTTATTCCTATTCTCGATTGTTTCTTCAAGTTTCATATAGGAATGACAATGAATGCTACCCTTTACATTAGTTGTCTAAAAGTATGTCCTAATGTTGATCGTTTGATATATTTGCTCCACAAACATTTCATTAAACTTGTCGTCCTTAAACATCCATTTACTTATCCACCATACAAAATCACTTTTTTTTTTTTTGTTTAACATTGAGGCATTTGTTTCTCATGGAATGTGTAATACATCTTCCACGTTTTTTTCAGGGATTTAATAAGTTGATTAGCCTAAAATTAGAATTTGTAATATTATCTTCTGATACGTTTGAAAGTTTGATCTCTAATTGCTCATAGCTTGAGGATGTGGTTCTAAAAGACATACACAATCCGTACCTCCTGAGTATTAATCCTCCTAAGCTAAGGTCATTTGTCTTTCCTGCCGATATACAGTTGATGTATCAAGAAAATGTACCTCTTGTTTCCAATATTTTGTATAAGCATACATAATTAGTTCTAGAGGAAAAATATTATTTTGACAATATCTTTTCGTTTATTCCTCCTCTCGAGTATTTCAGTTGGGATCATTTTGAGGTAATATTGCTTCATTCAACTTGTATTTTCATACATGTACTTCTCTATTTGGCATCTTGATCTTTAATTCGTATGGTCGATATTTGACAACCTGAGTTCATACAAACAAACTTCCCATCCTCTCTTAATTGTCTGAAATGTCTATTCATATCTTGGATTACTCTAAAAGAGTTTTTTGAGCTTTCATTTACTCTTCGCATGGTATGGAGCTCTCCCAATTCGGAAGAAATTGAATTTCAGGTTGTCATAATATTTATTTTTTTCTCTATACTTTCCATGTTTTTATATTCGTATATATTGAATTTGATGAGTTTTTCTTGATTTTTCTTAGGGGTATATCCTTAATGCTGGGAATTATTCGAACATGTACCCAGGAGGTTGATGATGAGATTCCTACAAGCTTCTCGAACATCATATTTAATAATCTAAGCACGGTTATATTTTATAATTTCCTATTAGGAAAGGGTGAAATGCCGCTTACCAAGGTTTTATTGGCAAAGTGTCCAGCACTTGTCATAGTGGATATCAAGCCTAGTCAAGCGGAAACTAACAAATCTCTCAAAGTAATCGAGAATAACAAAGTATCAAACAGGAATCATCTTAAGAAGAAGTTGTGTATCTTATAGATTAGTATCGTTATTAAAATCCTTCTTAATGTTTCGCAAAACTGTTTTGGAAGTGCAAACCGAAATGAGATGTTTGGTTGATGGAGCAGTAGAGTAGTGTTTTGCTTTTTTTTTTAAGGTACTATAAAGATTTTACATACTTGGAAACATAGAATGGTGAAGATAAATGTTTTGAATAGTCTTTTAGTGAACAAAAATGGTTTTTACATTTCATGCTTGTTCGTAAATGATGTATAATTTGAGTCTTAGGTAGTTTATTTAGAAGTTATGATGTGTGTTGAATTCTTTTTGGCAACTTCAAACATTGAGTGGAAACTTACTTTTTAAGTAGCAGGAATTTCTTTCCTGTTAAGGGATTAGCCCAAGTTAGATCGAGAAGTATTTATGTCGAACATGATCTTTTCTTATATATGAAGAAGAAACTCGAAGAAGCATCATTCAATATGGGATTCTCTAGTTGATGTTTATTTTGAAGTGATGTTGTGTGTTAAATTCTATTAGGCGAGGTTGAAGTATTTAATGACTTTTTCTATGGTTAGTAGGAATTTCTTGTTTTGTATGGGATATATTGGACATGATTCTTCCTCATTTGTGAAGAAAAAACTCGAAGAAGAATCACCGATTTGTGTCAAGCAAATATATCAAACAATCCTCATTAGGACATACCTTTATACTTGTATTGTCGAGGGTAACTTTCAATGTTATTCTTATCTGAAACCTGAGGAACACTCGCTAATGGGAATAAACCAATGGTAGGAGATGTCAATTCCTCTAATGTTTCCCAAACATTTTGATCAAATTCCTCATGTGGAATTCTATGACAAGTATATAGACAATTCTTAGAAAGTGTACAAGTTCTAACAACGCTACAAAAAGACGGCCTATTTAGAATCTTATCAATTAAATGAATGGCAAGGTTTCTAAGTCGATCAGGAGAAGGAAAAATTAGTCTTTGTTCGTCTGTAGAAAATAAACAAGAATATAATTGGTACGATCAGAGTATATGTTACACGAATAACAAACAAACACGTCACAACTCTAACAATAAAGAAAAGGTGCATAATTTAAAGATGACATTTGCATTGATTTTTTTAATTTGCAATTCTTAATATAAAAATGTCTGTCTAAGGTTGAATCAAACACATAAAGTATTTCTTGTATAAAATTTGAAGAAAACATAGTGGTTTAAATTAGTAATGTTATACTTATTGTACTAGAAATTTATACTATTGAGTTCTTTCATCAAAATATTATATGGATGACATGTGTTTATTGAAACATTATGAATCATTAGATAATACTTGACTCTTCCTTCAATACTAAAGGAGTCATTTGATAGTATATATAAAAATAGTATTTGAATCAAATTTTAGTACAAATGTTTTATTGTAAGTTTAATATTGGTACAACTAATACTGCTATATCAATAAACCTTTTTTGGGATATATGACCTCAAACATTTGTGCTATAAGAAGAATGATTATGTATCCTTAGTGATGGGGATTATTTGGAACATGTGCTCCATGAGGTTGTTGATGAGATTGCTGCAAGGTTCTAGGATATCACATTTAATCACCTGAGGACAGTTATGTTTTGTGATGTACTATTAGAAGAGGATGAAATGCATCTTACTTATAGGAATTTCTTGCTTATTAAGGAATTACTCCGAGTTAGACCATGAAGTATGATGGTTGTACTCCTTCCGTATATGTGAAGACGCAACTCGAAGAAGCATCACCCACTTTGGGATTCTTGAGTTAATGGTTATTCCAAAGTTAAGTTGTGTGTTAAATTTCCTTGAGTAAATTTGACACATGAAGTGAAAACTTACTTTCTCTTTGGCTAGTAGAAATTTCTTCCTATAAAGGAATTAGTCCTAGTTAGCCTTGAAGTATATATGTTGGACATGATGCTTCCTTATATTGGTCAACTATGTAAGTTTCTAATGAATGGGAAACCAAACACTTCACATTTGTAAGAACGACATGTCTAACCCAAAACAACCTATGCAAAAGAACTCCCATCGGTGCTATGAAGCTTGAAACTTCTTCCGTATAAATTTTGGATTGAAATGGGTCATGCCATAGGCATTGAAGCAAGCCTATGAAAGTTGATATATTTGTAGAGTTGATAAAATCATCGGAATGGTTTGGGAAATGGTTCCAACAAGCAGCTTTTAATATATATGGACAGAAGCAACACCTGATACTTTTCTAGCACAAAAACTCAAACCTCTAATCTGAAAGTTTAACTATTTAGCTAATTTTCTTATCTCAAATGCTTTACCCCCATAAAGATACTTTTGTGCATTTTATATGCTCCTTATTACTACTAAGATTTCGTTTGGAATAAATAATGCAAAGGTGCATGTCCTCTATGCTTACCAACTAACAAGTTTTACTTTACCAACTAAGACTTTTAAAAAAAATAAACAAGGAAAACCATTACTTCGACATGTAGAAAATACATAACCTTTCTAGCTGATTGCAGTACATTTAACTTGAAGATACTTACAACTTACAACCAATAAATTGATTACTAAAGTATTTTCCAAACAAGTGAAAATGTGCTAAAATATTTTAAAATGCCTCGAAAAAAGCTATCATATTATCTAGAACAACTTATGCTTTCAAATACAGCAGTGAAACAGTTGTCATTATGCTTAACCATATAGTAAAGAGATGTTAAAAGAAAAGAAACAAATTAATAAACGGGATTAGCCTTTTAAGAGACTGAAATATTAAATACCATCAGATGATTTGCCGGTATGGGATATCGTATTCTACTTCAGACTGAGAACTACCATGAAAATATTGACTAAAAGAAATATCATTGGTCAATTCTTTTTCCCCTCGATACTTCCACACAAAAATATAATCAATAAATCCAGACTTATAAAGGTTATGTTTAACAATTTAAACTTACATGTATCTAAAGTTGCGACACTTTTCACATGGATATCTAACTTTATCATGTGATTCATTTGAGAATATGCATATTGGATAAATTTATCAACGCCATCTATGAAACTTTAATTTATAGCCCCTCGACCATCCAACCTCTCATACATCTAACTACACTCTAAATTATTCATGTACCTATTAATGTTTAAATAAATGAAACATTTAGTAACAAACACGAGTTGATCGAGGACTACTTCCAATAACAAGCACATTTTTTAAGAACATGCATACTGGAAAGTCAGTTATTCTCATTTATATTCTAAATTTGGTCAAAATTATACAGATTGGGATGACAAAATAAGTTGCTGAAATTACTTGTAGGTAAAGCTAGAAAATAAAAAGCTAATAGCTTTTCAAAACTAACTTATCTAGATAAAAGTTTTCCTTATTAAAGTCAACTTACAAAATAATGAAGCATTCTAATACAAATCAAGATACTAAAAGATTCTCATTACAGTCAGCTTACTGATACTTCTTATTTAAAATATGAATCTCACGTCCTTCCATTATAGAGAAACACTTAGTATTGGCAACACTACTTCCAAAAACAAGGTGCAATAAGTCATACAACATATTGGCGCACACTTTTAGCTTAAGGTAGAGGTTAAGTAAGTCTTATAAAATTAAAATATCTAATTGCATTGGTAGATCAGCCTCTCTACCAAAAAATACTAGCAAAATAAGGAATATTTGTTTCAAAAAGAAAACTTGTAAGACAATCACATGAGTTTCCTCTATAAGTAACAACAATTCGTCAACAAAATAAACCTAATGAAGAAGTTAAAGTCCAGAATAAATTTCTCTAGGAAATAATACCATAGAAGAAGTTAAAGTTTATAATACCAATCTTTGGCGATTACTACTCTTCTTCCTGATGCTGACTACTATTACGATCAGTAAAGAAAATATCTTGAGAGTATATCTTTAGAAAAATCAAGGGGGGAAAACAAAGATCAAGGCTTACTTCAAGTGAAAGAAAACCAAATACTAAGTATAATGATATTGTAATAGATACCTGCAATATTGAAACATCAGACGTCTTGGTTATTAACAACAACAATAGAAACAAATAACAACTAAACAATTAATATGAATTAGTTGTTGTTTTGAGTTGCATAAGCCCTTAACACATGTCTTTAGCCAATTTCATTGATCATGGAGTCTCAATTTCTTATCGTCAAGCAAACATATTCATAAATGATAATAACATACCATATCAGTGTAATTAACACCTTCAACCTATACTTTAGTGTATAAACCTATACTTTCATGAAGAGTATTTGATTGATCTTATTATGAGAATGCATGTTGTGTGTTCCTTATCTAACACTTACTTGGTTTCCAAATTGATAATGATAAGTACGGCACAAAATTTCGTTCTTATTTTTAGAGACCAAACAAATAATTTCTCGCCAATTCGTCGCTATGTCATAGCTCAATAAAATATTTGCAATTCTTTCAACAAAATGTCTATTGTGTTGCAAATCCGTCGTTATATTGTGATGTAATAAAATTAATCTCTACAATACATCACTAGACAATGTTTTTTTAGTAGTGATGTCTAACATACCTATACTTATCGGTCTAACTTAGACTAATTTCTTAGAGAACAAAAAATTCCTACTAACCATATAAAAACTGAGTTTCCATCAATACTTGAAGCTCACCTAATTGAATTTAACACACAACATAACTTCGAAATCAACTCAAGAATCCTAAATTGGGTGATGCTTCTTCTTAAGGAATAAACATATCCAACTAACTTCTTGTTCTAACTTGGACTAATCCCTTAACAAGAAATAAATCTTTACTAACCACACAAACAGTAACTTTCTCGTTAATGTTTCAACCTCTCCTAAGGAAATCAACACATAAAATAACTTCGGCATAAAAATAAACTCATGCATCACAAATTGGATGATGCTTCTCGAGTTTCTTCTTCATAAATTAGGAAAGATCATGTCCAACATATATACGTCTTGATCTTTCTTGGACTAATTCCTTAAAAAACAAGAAATTTCTACTAGCTAGACAGAAAGTAAGTTTCCATAGGTCTAGAGAGGATAGCATGTACACAATATTTTACTTCTAACTTTGTTTGTGAGGTTTAAGAGTTGATTTTTGACAGTCCCTTGACTCCAAAGAGATGTCATGCAATAAATCAACATCTAAAAAACACCAAAAAAACAATCAAAGGAAATAGGTTTTTTAAACATTCCAAAATACCCAAAAAATCAACATCTAACCCTAAAAAAGTACAAAGAGGAAGATAGGGTTTCTATTTCACAAAATTAACATCACCCAATAGAGAAAGATTTGATATTTTAATAGAACAAGGAAGCAAATATGTAAGCTTGTCAAGAACTAAAATTATTATTGTAAGCATCCAAATAAAAGTATCAAATACCTTTTTGAGCACTCTTTATCCTTCAGCTATTGAACACAAATTTGTATGATTTTGAAGTCTTCAAATTCATTACACTGGAGTGAAAGAGGGAACTAAAGAAGGGGGAGAGATTTTCTTCTTAAATTAAATTTTACACAAATGTAATATGGAATGGGTGATTGGGGTTTGTGGGTTGGGGCAACTATTTATGGAGGATCCTTAGTTTCCTGTACGTTTCTATTTACGTGACACGATTTAATTTGACATAAAAAAATTTAAAATGAAAGAAAATTGAAATGTGACATGTAATAGAAATCATAGATATTAATGTGATTATAAATTATTTTATTAAAGTTAAAATATGTCTTTTTTATTTTATATTAGTTATTTATTTTTCTCAGTATAAGAATTCATAAATAAAATTGATAAATTTCATTAATTTGCACTTTATGAATTTTTTTTAGAGATCAATATAATTGTAAGAATTATCTATAATAAACTGAACAATTAATATAGGACTATGAAAACACTTTCTTTTCGAATAACCTAAAAAAAGTAAATATCGCATAAATTAAGGGGAAAAAAGAGTAAAAATCAATGGATTGTTTATTTAAAGAAATTGGCAGGTATATTTAGTCACCGAAAATTTACTTTGATTTTTCCAATTCAGTCCACTTAAGTATTTTTGCATGTTCATATTTAATAACTCAAAATAGTTAAATTTAATTGTATAGGTCAGTTACAAATTCAATATTTCTGATTTTGTGACGTTTTTTTTATTATAAGAAATCGTCATTTTTATGCATAAGCGATCTAGAAAATACCAAGACATATCATTTGTTTAGTATTATAGATACAAAATTCCTACATTTTAGCCAATTTTATGTGAGGGCGAACAAGAAGAGGCGAAGGTATATTCATTTGAATTTTCCAGACAAAACATTTATGTGATATGTATAAGAGTTTTTTTTTCAGTGTTTATATATAAATTTTAAATTCCTCAATATAAATGGCTCTGTACATTGTGAGGCATTTAATTTTCACTTGTTTAGTTACCATTTTTAAGCAGACTATTAAAAAGATGAAGGGTTTATAGTAGTATGTATTTTTATATGGAAAATGCATAAGGAACTTCACAACCTATTCCCAAAATCTCACAGATACACTTATACTATAGTAAGGTTCTACTAGCCCGAACTTATTTAATAAATCATTTTCTACCACTTTTTGTCCTAAGTGTCTCGGGGTCCAGCGCGTGTCGACTTCTTTCAAACTACTGTCACGTAGGCCGAAAAGGGGTAGAAAATTATTTATAAATAAGTTCAGGGAGTAATAGGGACTTCGTATAGTATAAGTGTGTCTTTGAGATTTCGGGCACAGGTTGAGGGGGTACTTATGCATTTTTCATTTTATATATATATATATATATATATATATATATATATATATATATATATATATATATATATATATATATATATATATATATACATACATACATAAAATGTTTTTATCAGTAACGTTATCGTGTACTAAAATATTTAAAATTAACTAATAAAATAATTAAATTTAGAGAAAAATTGAGTTGAGTTGGGTCTTGACTCTTTATCTTTACCTTTTTTGGCTTAATGGATATTGATCCAATCGAATTTAATTCGGATTGGATCTTGACCTGTTTGTTGTGTTGACCCATTATGATTGCCCTGAAATTGATCCAATTCACTCAGTTACCGTCCCTAACAATGCCTAAGATTAAAATAGAGGACAAATTAGTGAAACAAATGCACTTATACATGAAAAACTTATTAAAAACTACGAAATAGTTAAACTCTATTGGATGAGTCACGATTTAATAGAGAAAATTAAGATTAGCCTAGAAATGCTTAATATTACAACCAAATTGTAGATAGCCATGTGTATTTATCTTTTTTCTATTATAAAAACATTGGCTATAAACAATAATTATTTTTAGCATTGACTGCTAATATTACTAATATGATAATTTCATATCATAAATTTGTTTTGCCATAAAAGTTTTATTTTATTTTAATAATTAAATAGATTTCACCATTTAGTTAGATTACATGTTGAATAACAACAACAATAACATTTTCCGTGAAATCCTATAAATTGGTCCTTTTATGTTAATTAGGGTTACTACCTCCACTCGATTAAATCACGAGAGTTATAATAGCGTAAGATAGGGCAAATGGATATTGATTTCGTTTTTTGCCTCAAATACGCTCATTCAAAATCATGGTATGTATACTGAATTTATCTATTAGCATATATGTTTGTGCTTTTACATGGCGTATAAGAGCCTGGGACATGAATTAAGGATTTTCACTCATGAAGTAACTTTACCTTGTTATGAGAGGCTAACACTACCAAAAAATAGTGTTTTGTGACAAACACAATCTGTCACTATATGAAGAAAATCCTTAATTACTCACGATTAGCGATGGATTAGCAACGGAGTGTTCACTGTTACTATTATGCTAGTTGGTAAGCTCTTAGTGATAAATTTGAGTTCCGTCACAGGTTTAGCGACGTCTTTGTGCTAAATCATTTCCGTCGCCAAATGTTTAGCGATGTCATACTGACAAAATGTCGCCACATGTTTTCAATGGACTTATTCATCATTATATTCATATAGTTTTTTTGCTAAATTTGTGTCTAAAAATTGTTCTACTTATTTGATTTGGTTATTTAAATATGCAGTGCTGAAATAAATGAAATTAATTACTAAATACTCAAAAATTTACAAACGTTCATATATTATAATACTCATAGATGATTCATAATATATAAGTATAAAAATCCAAAAAAATATATTTCTAGTTAAAAATACCCAATGAAAACATTCAAATACTCTTAAAGAACCTATGTTCATCAAAATGTTACTACGGGCAATTTTTAGTTTCCAAAAAGTGTGAAATTATAAAAAACTTAAGTTGTGGAGGTATCATCTTAAAATTGAGGTATCAACCTCGTTCTCATTACTAGAAGGAGGCATGGGTGCCGGAGTAGATGGATTGCCGAATGGAGCAGTCGATGCTCTCACATACTCAACAATAATAGAAACAAGATGACTAGTTAGTCCATGCATCATTTTCTTTACAAACTCGTCCATATTTGTTGTCGATGTTGATTGAGAAATGGAGGTTGTAATGATGATGAGTCACAAAGATTCTGCCCATAGTAATATTTTGCTTCAGATCCAAGACACAATATTCTTCTTTTCATTTATCCCCCCACAGCTTGGTAATATGCTTCATATTGATCAATATCAGTTTCTGAAAATGTTTTTTCCTTTTATATTTCTTCATATTTTTCAAATAACAAGTAGAGAAAATTAGAAAATACTAAAGAAATGGAACAAATCAAATTTTGAAGTAAAATACAGAAAATACACAAGCTTTTAAGCATGAAAGAACTGTGTTGCTACAACAAGATGGACTATCTACTTCACCCACATGGTTAATAATACTGACAGAGTATTTGAAACATATAATTATACTCACACAATCAAAAGTAGGTCCTAGAGTATTAGCATTATGAAAGAATGGGGTTTGTACTCTTTGTTGCACAGATGGTCAATAATAATATGCTAATTGGGAAGTCTACCACATAGACAATGACAACTAACTATTCATGCAAATCCCCCTCCCAAACACCCTACCCCACACATGGGTATGTTCATCAGTGATCGACCTATAAATATATTTATCATACTCTATGTTCGGGGAGATCCATATCCGTGTGTACCTTAAATAGATACAGAGGATTGACTTTTTGAAGCTAGCTCAAGTGAGGTACCCTCAATATGATACATCAAAATTTTATGATGTATCATAGTTGAGAGTACTTGATCGAGGTTACATTACACTAAACAACAACAATAAATTCTCTCTAAAATCGGTCTAGACTTTTACAAAAAATAACTACACTAGAGTCACAATAAAAAACACTAGAATCATACCAAAACAACACAAAAATTTCTCCATAAAAGCCTAAGAACTACAGTTAAATTACACCAAAACAATAGCAGTAGTTTCTATCTAAAACGACACTAGAATCGCATGAAAAGAACACTTAAATTATATCTAAAATTCTCAAAGTTTAAAACAGTACAAAATTGCACCAACAGATACAAAAACAATAGCAAGCTCATAATTCCTTATGTTTTACTATTGAGGAAACTAACCATTTTTATGAAAATTAAACTTTCATGATTTCGGGGTTTTTGGAATTGTCATAGGAATATTAGATAACCTCTAATTCATGATGTATTTTCCCTCCAGGTGCACATTATTATCACATCTATTCTTTTATTTTTTTAGTTAATATGCTCAGATTTTTGAGATTTTTTAGATAGTGGGCATGGTAATTGTACTGATAATAGACCGTCTTGCACTAAATTCATGTTTACTGGTTGGTTGTTTTTATAATTGTTTGATTGTATATTCATTTTTCCCCTAGGTTTATTATTGTGATGTTCTGCTTCAATTTCTAGCTTTGGGGTTTTCCACTATAAGATGTGATTTAGTTGGTCGTAACATTTAGGTATATTGTTGAGGATGGACTCACACTTAATGCAAATGATGAGTCCCAAGAAGGGGAAAAACTCCTTTAGATCCTGATGCCCAATAATCTATATATTTCAATTCCAAGGAAACCTCTTTTAAGCAAAGATGTTTTGAAGAGTGGAGGTTGCACCACCGAAAGCTTTTAAAAACCTTATTCAGTGAAGGACCTTCAATTTTGGGGAAAATATCTGCGCATGATTATATATATATTAACGAGAGACTAAGGGAAGTCCTCAAAGTGCCTCAACACAGTGCCTTGAAACCAAAAGTTGCTAGTAAATGATTGAATTAGAATTAAAGGAAGAACTAGAAGCACAAGGTCTACCAACAGATGGAACCAAAAATTTACTCTACAAACGAGTGCATAGAGCAAGGAGAATAAATTGCTTTATAGGCAGGCCACTTTGGGTTCCTCAAGTTGAGGAGGAAGAAGAAGAGGAAAATGGTATTCCAAGTTTATTAACTGTCACTAGTTGTCTTGAGATATTATGAAAATTCATGTCATTCTTCACAAGCTATATTGTTTTATTTTTTAAGGTTTATGAAGAGCTTAATGAGTTGATCTTACGTATAATGTTGCATGAAGGAAATACAGAATTCTGGAAATGTCGCTTTTGTGGGGAATGATTAAGTGAAAATTATGCCCAGCTGTCGGAAATAATAGACCTAGAACCTACTCATGTGGTAGATGATAATGATGTTGTCGATGATATCGCCAAATAGGCAGATGATGATGAGGCAGAAGATGATGAGGCACAAGATGAGGAGGAATAAGTGGAGCAAAATGATAAGTGAATTCGTCCTGTTTTTTCTTGATAGCTTAAAATAACGGATTCTCTCTTAAGCCAAACAACTTAACACATAGCAGATGATCGAAAAATGGAAGGAAAAAGAAGAAGTTTAAGAAAATAGCAAAAGATCCGTGTTGCCAAAAGCAATGTAAAATGAAATAAGTATCACATCTGTAAAGAAGTACTTAGTATACTCTTTATTTTAATACACTATCATTAAGTGTTCTAGGAAAAACTTAAGGCTTTCTAACTAGTTGTTGTTTTGAAAAAAGGGTAGCAACTAAAAGGGCAAGTCAGAAGAGAACATACAATAAATAAATACAAGAATCTCATTATGTGTACATCAATATCTTAAAATCACACATCCAAGAAAGTTTCAAAAAGACTAATGGTCTTCCCTGATAACACTATCCTTTCCCCCGAGTTATTTTTCAGCAAATAGAAGTCAACATCCTCCTCTTCACTGCACTAGAAGCTTACCGAATAGATGAAAAAGAGAAATTCCCAAAAGGAATGGCTCACCTTTCACCTAAAAATGAAGAAGACAAGAGCAATTTCACATTTCACCTAAGATAGGACAAAATGAAAGGACAAGGAGAAGGGGGAAATCAAAAGAAGAAGGGACGAGAACAATACCTTATAGATGGGAGAGTCTCTTAGTTGTTGCTTTTACTACAAGATCCGGTTTTTTAGGGATTGGTATTCTTTGTTTTCTTTTTTTTGTTTTCTATGGACTGAAGAGTGTGACTTAGTAAATAAACTAGTAACAACTTAGCGACGTATTATGACATCCGTTGCTATTAATAATATTATTATCTATATTAAATTGTAGGGACGAAAGTTTCTGTCACTGCATAATTTAAATTCCATAAAATATATTTAGAATTCGATCAAAACTTTTTCTCACTCATTCCGTCACAATATATGATTAAATTTGTAACACCTACTTTGTTGAAAAATTCATATAGAAATTTAAGGCGCCAAAGTTTCCTGCTATTATTTATTGATAAAAAGCATATTCCTTCGCCAATTCGTTGTTATGTTATAACTCATGAAATTGTTTGTAATTTTTGCAACCAAATGACTAATTCATTGCTAATCCGTTTTTATATAGCGACATAATTGGTTTCGTTGCTAATATCCATCGCTAAACACTACTTTTTTTGTAGTGTGACCCACATTCATATGTATGGGTGTATATACATGTATATCTATCTTTGACAATAAAAAAGATATAATTAACATCGCACTCTTAATGAGTGTAGAGATATCCTTGTGCTAGAGAAATCACTCACAAAACTAGGCTTTGAATCTAACTAAGACCCTTATTTCTTTTATGTTTATTGGTGAACCTGAAGTCTTAAATTTTTAAACTCATTTTTGCTTGTTATATACAAAGATTTTTATGTTCTATTATGACATAAGATTTTAGACAAACACTATTTAGACTAAAGAAAGAAAAATGTGTTAAGAATGGACATTTAATAAACTAGAACAATATTATTTTGATAAATTCAATACATCATGAGAGGAATCTATTTAAAAGAAAGAGAATGATTATTATTTAGTCCTAGAACCCCCGAATTCAAAAAGAAGTTATTGAAAAACATTGTCAAGTTTTTACGTATTATTTCTTTTTATTCAAAAAAGACATAAATACTCTTTTCAACTTTGATCAAAATTTTAAGGACACACACTTTCTTATATGTCCTTATACCTCCTATAACTAATTTTAATGTAATAAATACACCTTTTTTGGTGTTAAGGTGGTGTAGAGTGTATTGAAAGCAAATGACAAGTAAAAAATAAGAATAAGAAAAAATTTACTAATATTCAACATATGTCCTTTTTTAATTGAAAATTTTACCATTTGTTAGTACACATAATAAATAAATTAACTCAGTGGCGGTTCAATCTAATTACCAAAAATAAGTTGGAAGCATAAATTTTTATTACTTTTTTGACGTAATATTCAAGTCATTTCTTTCTTTTTGATAAAAATAGTTTTATATTTTATGTTCTTAAGCATAACATGTGGAAGTTAAATTTAAAAATTGATCCATAAAAATGTCAGAAACAAATTAATTTTTTTTGTTTTTGCTACAAAAAGCTTAAGATAAATATGTTTTTACAAAAAAAATTAGGCCTTTCGATTTTAGGGGCCTATGGTATATGCCTCATCTTTAAAGGCATTGAGCCACCCTCTGATGCAGCCCTAACTAAATCAACAATAATAACAGCAATGTTATTTTTCAAAAAAGAAGTTTAGTATACCATGATTTATTGTGTAATGGTAGCAACAAAATTAAGTTATCTCCAGCCTGTTTTCTCTTTAGATTGTAGTTTTCAAATAATTTCACTATTCAGAAAAGTGTAGTTTTTCTAATAATACACTATAAGGAAGAAGTAAAATACTTCTGAAATTCTAATTATGCTATATTGAGAAAACATAGATTAAAGGCATATCAATATTTTTTTTAATTTATAGGAATCTAATTTGTCATTCAACTCTTGATGGTTTTAGGTTCAATTAAGCGTTTGGATATGAATCTTTAAATTAACAACATAATATTATTTCACATGATGTTGGTGTTCTTATTAATAACTTATACATAAATTAAAATTTCATGATGTATTTTTTTATTCTCTTTCACCAAAAAATTTAAATTGTGTAGTTAACTAAATTATTATTTTAAGTTTCTTGTACCACAAATGTTTGGGGTCATATATCCTAAAAATATCAATTGAAATAGTAATATTAGTTGTACCAAAATTTAATTTACAGCCAACCATTGTACGGAAATTTAATACAAATACTATTTTTATATATACTACCAAATAACTCCTTTAGGGTTGAAGAATGTTTCAAGTGGTATCTATTGATTTATAATGCTATGATAAACACATGTCATTGTTATTGAGTTTTGATGTAAGAAGTCAATACTATAATTATCTAGTACAATAAGTATAACATCACTAGTTTAAACATATAAGTTTGCTTAAAATTATATACAAAAGTACTTTACATCAAGAGTTGCAAATTAAAGAATTCAAAGCAAATGACATCTAAAAATTATGAACCTTTTTTGTTATTATTATAGTTATGAAATGTTAATTGAATATGGTGATGAATATTTGTTTGTTGTTTCTTTATCATATATGAGGACCATGCCAATGGTATTTTTGTTTATTTTCTACAGATTATCATGCCTCTAGATGAACAAAAACTACATTTACCTTCTCCTAATCAACTAGGCAACCTTCCCATTCATTTAACCGATGACTTTCTAAATAAGTTGTCTTTTCGAGTTTTTATAAGAACTAGTACACTTTCTGAGGATTGGAAATATAGTTTCTGTAGAATTCCAGAGGTGAAATTTGATCAAAAGGTCTAGGAAACACAAGAGGACTGGCCATTCCCTGCCATTTGATTTATTCCAATCTCGATTTATTTGTTCAAGTTTCATATAGGAATAACATTGAAAGTTACACTTGACATTAGTAGACTAAAAATATGTCCTAATGTTGATTGTTTGATACATTTTCTCCACATGTATTTCATTAAACATGTCGTCCTTAAACATCAATTTACTTATCCACCATACAAGATCACTTATTTCTTTTTTATTTGTTCAACATTAAGGCATTTGTTTTTCATGAAATGTGAAATACATCTTCCACGCTTCCATCAGGTATCTAATAAGTTTATTAGCCTAAAATTGGAATTGTAACATTATCTTCTGATACGTTGTAATGTTTGACCTCTAATTGATCATTGCTTGAGGATTTGGTTCTAAAAGACATAGACAATCCGTACCTCCTGAGTATTAATGCTCATGAGCTAAGGTCATTTGTCTTCCGTGGCGATATACACTTGTTGTATCTAGAAAGAAAATGTACCTCTTCTTTCCAATATTCTGTTTGAGCCTATATAAATAGTTCTAGAGGAAAAAGATGATTTTGACATTATTTTTTTGTCTATTCCTGCTCTCAAGTATTTCATCTGGAATCATTTTGAGGTAATATTGCTTCATTTCACTTGTATTTTCATATATGTACTTCTCTTTTTTTGCATCTTGATCTTTATCATTTTATTCATAGGTCGATATTAGATCAACTTAATTTATACATACAAAGCTTCCATCCACTCTTAACTGTCTGAAACGTCTTTTCATATCTTGGATTACTCTTGGAGAGTTTTTTGAGATTTAGTTTACTCTTTGCATGGTACGGAGCTCTCCCAATTTTGAAGAAGTTGAAATTCAGGTTGTCATAACATTTATTTTTCTCTTGATACTTTCCATGTTTTTATATTCGTATGTAATGAATTTGACGGTTTTTGATTTTTCTTAGGGGTGTATCCTTAATTAGGGGAATTATTCGAACATGTGCCCAGGAGGTTGTTGATGAGATTTTGGTAAGCTTCTCAGACATCATAATTAATAATCTAAGCACGGTTAAGTTTTATGAAGCTAATCAAGGTTTTATTGGCAAATCCTCCAGCACTGGTGAAAATGGAAATCAATCCTAGTCAAATGGAAAATAACATATATCTGAAAGTTTTCGCGAATATAACAAAGTTTTAATGGGCATTATCTAAAATAGAAGTTTTATATCTTGTTGATTATTATCGTTATCAAAAATTTTCGTAAGTGCAAATAAAAAAGAAACATTTGGTTGATAGAGAAGTAAGGTTGTGTTTTGCCTTTGCTTTAAGGTACTACACAGATTTTATATGCTTGGGAACATAAGATTGTGAACCTGGATGAACATTTCGAATACTCTTTTTGGGAACAGAGACGGTTTTTATGTTACATGGTTGTTCTTAAATGATGTATGATTTGAGTCCTTGGTTGTTTATTTCGAAGTTATTTTGTGTGTTTAATTCTCTTACAGAGCTTATTTTCTGGGTAGTAGCAACTTCTTTCGTGTTATGGGACTAGTCCAAGTTAGATTGAGAAGTATATATGTTGTTCAGGATCCTTCCTTATTGGTGAAGAAGAAAATCGAAGAAGCATCACCCAATTTGGGATTATTAAATTGAATTTATATCAATGTTATTTTGTGTGTTATATTTCTTTGGGAAATCTTGAAGCGTAGAGTAGAAACTTACCTTTATCCATCAGTCCAAGTTAGACCGAGACGTATTTGTATTAGACATGATACTTCCTTCTTTTTGAAGAAAAAACTCAAAGAAGAATCACTTACTTGTGTCGAGCAAATATCAAACGATAGGACATACTTTTGGACTAGTAATGTCGAGGGTAACTTTCAATGCTATTCTTATATAAAATCTGATGAAACAATAAAGAATGGGAATATATCCAGTGGTAGTAGATGTCCAGTCCTCTACGACAAGTATATTATAAATCCTTAGAAAGTCTACTAGTTGTTATAATATTTTAAAAGACAACCTATTTAGAATGTGGTCAATTAAATTCACGGCAAGGTTATTAAGTCGATTTGGAGAAGGTTATAAAATTAGTCTTTGTTCATATGAAGATTATTGGTAAGGTCATAGCATAATCTAAAAGAAAAACAAACAAACACGTCACAACTCTAACAATCAAAGAAAAGGTTCACAATTTGCATAGGACGTTTGCATTGATTTCTTTAAATTGCAACTCTTGATATAAAATGTTCAGGATTAGGATAAATCAAACACATACAAAGTATTTTTTGTATAGAATTTGGAGATAACTTAGGAGTTTAAATTAGTGATGTTAGACTTATTTTTCGAGAAATTTATTGTACTGAGTGCTTACATCATAACACAATATGAAGGACATGTGTTTATCGCAACATTATGAATCAATAGATAACATTTGACACTTTATTCAACACTATAAGAGTCATTTGGTTATATATATAAAAATAGTTTTTTTTTTAATTTAAGTACAAATGTTCGACTGAAAGTTTAAATCTGCTATAACTTATACTCCTATTTCAATAAACCTTTGTGATACAAGAAGAATCAGTATGTAACCTTAGTGATGGGGATTATTTGGAATCGTGCCCCATGAGGTTATTGATGAGATTTTTGCAAGCTTCTTGGTTATTACATTTAACCACACGAGGACAATTTTGTTTTATGATGTACTACTAGAAGAGGGTGAAATGCAACTTACTCTTAGGAATTTCTTTTTATGAAGGAATTACCCTAGTTCGACTGAGAATATGATGGACATGCTCCTTCCTTATTTGTGAAGACGAAACTTGAAGATGTATCACCCAATTTGGTATTATTAAGTTGACATTTATTTCAAAGTTATTTTGTTTGTTAAATTTCCTTCTGTGAGCTAGACACATTAAATTGAAACTTACTTTATGTCTAGCTTGTAGAAATTTCTTGTCTTCTACGGAATTAGTCCAAGTTAGACTGAGAAGTATATATGTTGGAGATGATGCTTAATCATATGTGAAGAAGAAACTCAAGAAGCATCACCAACGTAGAGATTCATGAGTTGATGTTTATTTTGAATTTATGTTGTGGGTTGAATTCTCTTGGGGGAGCTTTAAGTATTCAATGGAAACTTAATTTTTGTATTGTTTGAAGGAATTACTCATTTTCTATGATAATAGTCTAAGTTATACAAACAATCTCTCGTTATGAATGAGACAAACCCCTTAACAAGACAGAAATCGCTACTAACCAAACAGAAAGTAAGTTTTCCCTCAATGTCTCAACCTCGCCTAATGTAACACCCCGTACCCAAAACAGAAAAAAATCAGTTTTTAAATTTTTTTTACAGGTACAACTTATTTCACCATCGACGGACCGTAGCCTTAACCACGGGCCGTCTTGTACAACTGTCGATGGGATAAGAAACTCCCAAAAACTCAGCTGAGGACAATTGATTATGTGTTGGTCGACGGACGGACTTACACTCCATAGGTCAGACTACGGTCCCTATTCCATGACCATCGATCAAGACTCCGTTCACCCACTATCTAACAAGAGATACGGATGACCAGTACGGTCCGTAAGTCTGACCGCAAGTGGGAAATTAGAAGACAATTAAAGGGAAATATATTTGGGTCAACTTCAAATGGTCATAAGTCTTACCATAAAATGAATTATGTGACCCATTATCTACGCTAAAATAGATGATTGAATTATCTTTCTATATCCACCAACTTTGCTAAAATCAGACAACCGAATATAAAGTTATGCCTGTTTTAGTAAAGGCGTGTCGAACAGGCCCAACCGATTGAACAATCGACTAGGTTTTTGTCAATCGACGGACCATCAGTCCTGGACATTGATTAGACTGATAACAACTTCCCCTTTTTTCGACTTCTCTTTGGTCGAGATATCCCTATATTCTTTGTAAAGCACTTTCTTTGCTTTCTTTTAGAATCTTAAGAACCTGGAATATTACCCCAAGGATGTCCTGAAGTTCCTCCACCGAACTGTAGTACGGAATCATCCCCAAAGATCTCGGTCAGAGTAGGCATATGCTGCAGGGGTCTTTTGGACCTTTCCCATATAGTTTAAACCCTAAGTTACATCGTTTTTATCCTAAATCATCATATTTTAGTTAGTTTAAACCTAGAAAAATGATTAAAACATATCTCAGTCAAATCATTAAATAAATCTAGAATATTAGAAGCATTAGAGGAGAAAAAAACTCAAGAATCCTAGGTTAAGAACGCCACACGCTCCAGCAGTTCCACCTCCAAAACTTAAATATTTTTCCATGGATTTCATCACTTTGTATGAGGGATTTCACTAGTGGGTTCTTTTACCCATACGGTCCCTAGTTTTCAATAAGTTCTTGATTATCTTATCATGATTAAGCCTAGGTTTCCTAGAATTTCAGCAAAACTTCATGATTTAGTTAAAATATATGTTCCAAATTAGATTATCATGTTATTACTCAGATTATCACTTGGATTCAGAACAGTAGCTTTGTATTTCTTTAGTTTTTGAATAACATACACTAGATCAGATATTTCAGATACCTCAGATATACATGCCTCAGTTATAGGTGCATAATTACCTGATTAATTGTTGCATTCTTAGTTTAAAATGTTCAGTTTCAAGCTACCCAGTATTAAAGAAACTCAGACATAATCTAAAATTTACAGAAATCATTGGGAGTAGTATAATAAAGAGTTGGACTAGGGTTAAGCGTACCCAATAATCTCATATCTTCTAGCCAAGTAGGTTGTAAGTCCCATCTGTGGACAATCAGTTTAGTGATTACGCCAGCATGCCTTTATACCTTTTGTTGGGTATATTGGGTCTTCTCGATGGGGCGTGTACATCGGAGTCCATATTTTGCTTATGTGGTTTTATGATCGGTTATTAGTAGCTCCCACAGTTCAGTTAGACTCTTTGCATTGACCATTTATCAGTATATTCAGTACTCAGTTTCAGCAAATTATAAATTTGTCTCATTCAATTAGCTAAGAAATCAATATATCATGTTTAGATTATTATACTTGCTCTTATGCTTGTTCAATTATGTTTCATTTCAACTTACTCTATCCTACAAGCTCAGTTCCTTTCAACTACTGATGCATACATGTGCTTAATCTTCTCGTGATGTAAGTTCAGGTTCTTAGCATCCAGATCATGCATACATCAATTTTCCGAACTCTAGTTTAGCAGATTCAGTGGTGAGTCCTCAATATCCGAGGAGAATAGCCATGAATTTAATTTCAATCTTCTCTTCTTTAGTTTAAGATTTTCTAGATTTAGATACGCCTTGTCATGATATTTCTAGTCCAATTTAAAGGCTTATTTCAGATATAGTTACTTTCAGCTTGGTATTCAGTTAATATTTACTTTGTATTAAACTCATTTTTCTCAAATATCTTAGTTATAGAATATGGGAATTCGCATATCTTTACAGGTAAAATTATTATTTTGCTTCCTCATTAGTTTATTATTTTTCTTATGCTAATGATCATGCCAGCTGGGTTAGCTTGGGATCAATTGTGTTTCTAAGTTCATGTCCGCGTCTAGGGGGTAGCTCGGGGCATGACAAAACATGATATGAGAGCACTAGGTTTAACTGTCCTAGGATGCCTGAAAATCTGCACTTAGTAGAGTCCTTTCCATGGGAGTGAACTGCACCACATCTAATGAGTGGGAGGCTACAAAGCATTTTCGGAAAAATATCAGTTTATTGTTACTCTTATAGTGCATAAGGTATAATCTTATTTAGCTTGACGTTCTACGTTTTAGATAATGCCTCTTCTTAATGTTTGCGCATGAACTTCTAATGCACACAATGCTAATGCAGCTCATCTAGAACCAGATAAGGAAATTCTAATGTAGAGTTTCAGAATGCCAGTTTAGCTTTTGGCTAAAAGTATGACAACCCGGAAAATTCAGAAGGTTCGAGTTCTAATTAATAACAATGGTGTATCAGTGGCATTTAGTATTCGACATTAGTTTAGAAACATTCACTTGAGTTTCAGGTTCCCAAATTGTGTGAGAGCCCACAAAAGTTCATTGATGTGGTTAAAGTATTTCAAGTTATGCAAGTATTTGGTAGTTATAGGGTAAAATTAGCATCCAACAAACTTAAGGATTTAACTCATATATAGTTCACTCAATGTAAACACAAGAGAGGTCTTTTGCAACCCATTATAGCACTAAACTTTAGTATTAGTACAGAAACTCTCTCAGAACCATTCTAACTCTCTACTCTAGTCGGTGATCTAGCTATAGCTAGACAGGTATACAAAAATTGCCCTATCATTGTCTCTCACAATGTAACCTCAATGGATATAGTATATTTAAAAATGATAGACTTTAAAGTCATTCTTTTCACGGATTGGTTAAACTCATGTTATGCATCAGTCAATTGTAGAACTAGGATTGTTCATTTTTAGTTCTCAGACGAATCAATCTTATATGGAAGGGTAGTTGCTTGGTGCCTATGGGTCCATTTATGTCTTATATTAAGGACAAAAAGATGATATCTAAGTGTTATCCCTATCATCTAATTAAGGTTAAGGATTCTAGCCTTGAAAACCTAACTCTTGAGTCAGTTTCAGTAGTCTGTGAATTTCCAGAAGATCTTCTTTGGGTCCCTCCTGGAAGGGAATGGACTTTGGAATTGATCTCCTATCAAATACACAATATATTCCTATTGCTCCTTATAGAATGGCTCTAGTAGATCTTAAGGAATTGAAAGAGCAGTTGAAAGAACTTCTTGATAAGGGCTTCATTAGACAGTATTTCAGCATGGGGTGCACCAATGTTGTTTGTAAGGAAGAAATATGGTTCTTTCAGAATGTGTATTGACTATAGAGAGTTGAACAAGGTCATAATCATTAATAAGTATCCTATCCCCAGGATTGGTGACTTGTTTGACCAACTTCAGGGTGCTAGTTATTTATCTAAGATTGACCTTAGATCGAGTTATCATCAACTTAGAGTGAGAGATAGTGACATTCTGAAAATAGCCTTCACAACTCGGTATGGGCATTATAAATTTATAGTTGTGTCATTTGGACAAACCAATGCTTCTGCAACTTTCAAGGATTTAATGAACAAATTGTTCAAAGAGTACTTAGACTTGTTCGTTATTGTATTCATTGATGATATCATTATTTACTCTAGGAATGAGAAAGAACACACAAGTCATTTGGGAGTTATTCTGTAGACTCTCAAAGATCGCCAGTTATTTACTATGTTTTGAAAATGTGAGTTGTTTTTGCAATCCATTGCTTTCCTTGGTCACATGTATCTAGCGAAGGGATGCTAGTGGATTCGCAAAAAATAGAAGCAGTGAAACAATGGCCGAAACCTACCTCTGCTAGAGATATCAGAAGTTTTTTAGGTCTAGCGGCTTACTACAGGAGGTTCGTGGAAGGATTTTTATCCATAGCCTCACCATTGACTAGGTTGTTTCAAAAGATGGTCAAGTTTTAATGGTCAAATGATTGTGAGAAATTCTTCCTAGAATTGAAAATTAGATTGACTATAGCTTCTGTCTTGGTTGTAATAGAGGGTTCAGATGGTTATGTGATCTATTGCAATGCATCAAGAGTTGGCCTTGGTTGTGTGTTTATACAACGAGATAATTTTATACTTATGCTTCTAGATAGCTATCTCAGATAGGTCCTCAATTTCCCTCATATTTCTTGAATTCGTTTCAGCAGTGTCTTGGTACTCAAGTTAACCTTACCAGAACATTTCATCTACAAACGTACAGACAAGCAGAGCATACAATTCATACCCTAGAGGATATGCTGAGATCCTTTGTGATCGATTTAAAAGGTAGTTAGGATGATCAATTACTTTTATTGAGTTCTCCTACAACAATAGCAACCATTCCAATATTCAGATGGCCCCTTATGAGGCTTTATATCGCCATAGACGTAGATCTCCTGTTGGTTTGTTTTAAATAGGTGAAGAAGCTTTGATAGGTCAAGATTCAGTCCTTTATTCTTTGGAGAAAGTGCAACTCATTAGAGATAGACTTAAGACAACCCAAAGTCGTCAGAAATCTTATGTTGATATAAGGAGAAGGGAACTAGAGTTCCAAGTTGATGATTGGGTTTTTCTGAAAGTTTTACCTTTGAAAGGGATGATGAGATTTGGAAAGAAAGGTAATATCAGTCCTAGATATATAGGACTTTACAAGATCTTGAAAAGGGTTGGAAAGGTGGCATACGAGTTAGAGTTCCGAGTAGAATCAGCTACAGTGCATACTGTTTTCCACATCTCATTCTTCAAGAAGTGTGTGGGTGACCAACCTTTAAAGTGACATTAGAGAGTGTGGCAATGGAAAAATAGTCTTTCTTATGAGGATGTACCAGTTGAGATTCTTTACCACCAGGTTAGAAGATTGAGGAACAAAAAAGTCGCTTCAGTCAAGGTTTTATGGAGGAGTCAGTCTGTAGTAGGAGCTACTTGGTATGCAGAAGCAGCCATAAAAGCCAATTAGTCTCACCTCTTTCCTTCCATTCCACTCCAGCTTGAGGTAATAATTTCTCTTCAGTAATCTTGTCATTCATGCGTGAATTTAGTCTTCGAATCATGTTCCTTTAGTTTGTACTTTCTTTTTTAGCGTATTTGCATGTTCTCGGAACTGAATTCAGTTAGAAACTCAGTTCTCAGTGTTTAGTAGTAGGGCCGAAACTCTCTCCCTCTATTATAGCTAGTTTAGTCTTCATTCGAAGATGAATGTTCCCAAGGAAAAGATAATGTAACACCCCCGTAGCCAAAAATGACCAAAAATCAATTTTCAGAAAAAACAGTCCTGCACAATTATCGATGTTATCAGAAACTCCCAAATATCTCAGTCATGGAAAATTGGTTAGGTGTTGGTCGAGGGACGGACTTACGGCTCTTAGGTCAGCCTACCATCCGTATTCCATGAAATTTGATCAAGATTCCCTTCACCCACTCTCTAACAAGATCAATGGATGACCAGCACGATCCGTAGCTTTGACTATAGGTGTAAAATTTGCAGACAGTTAAGGGGAAATGCAGTTGGGTCAACTTCTGCTCATAATTCTTAGCACAAAATAATTAGGTGTACGCTGACCTATCCAAATATATATAATTGAATTATCTTTCCTTAGTCACCGACCTTGCTAAAATTAGACCTCCTAGTAAATATGTTATGCCCATTTTAATAAAGGCCTATCGAACAGGCCCAACAGACGGGGCGTCAGTCAATCGACAAACCGTCAGTCGTGGCCGTTGATTGGTCCACAATAAACTTTCCCACTGGTCTTTTGGACCTTTCCTACTTTATTTAAACTCTAGGTTACGTCTGTTTGACCATACATCATCATATTTTAGTCAGCTTATGCCTAGAAACATAATTAAAACATACCTAAGTCAAATCATTAAATAAAAACATAGAAAATTTGATGCAAGAGAGGAGAAAAAAAGCTTAAGAACCCTAGGTCAAGAACCCCACAAGCTCCAGCAGTTCAAGCTCCAAAACATATATATTTTTCCGTAGATTTCATTAACAAGTATGTAGGATTTCACTAGTGGGTTCCTTTCACGAATTGGGTCCCTAATTTTTAGTAAGTTCTTAATTCTCTTATCATAATTAAACCTAGGGTTTCTAGCATTACAACAAATATTATCACATGGATTTCAGAACCCTAGCTTTGTATTTATTTAGATCTTGAATTACACATGCTAGGTAAGATATTTCAGACACCTCAGATATACATGCCTCAGTTATAAATGAATAATTACCAGATTAATCTTTGCATTCTCAATTTGCATGTTGAGTTTTGAGCTATCCAATATTTACATATCCTCAGACGTAATCACTTAATTTAAAATTTTCATTTGGAGTAGCATAATACCGAGTTGGACTAGGGTTTAGCGTACCGAATAGTCCTAGAACTACTAGCAAAGTATGTTGTAAGCCCCTGTGTGGGCAATAAGTTTAGTGATCACGCCAACATGCCTTTATAAATTTGGTAGGGTATATTGGTTCCTCTAGATGGTGCGTATACAACGGACTCCACATTTAGGTCATGTTGTTTAATGATCAGTTATTAGTACCTCCCACAATTAAGTAAGACTCTTTTTACTAACCATTTATTAGTAAATTCAGTATTTAGTTTCAGCAATTTAAATTGGTCATTGCATTCAGTTAGCTCAGAAATCAGTATATCATGTTGAGATTATTATACATGATCTTGTGGTTGTTAAATTATGTTTCACTTCAGCTTTACTCTATCATACATTCTTAGTACCTTTTAAATAATGATGCATATGTGCGCTACATCTTCTCGTGATGTAGGTTCAGGTTCTCCGCATCTGGATCATGCATAGATCGATATTCCAATCTCCAGTTATGCAGATTCAGTGCTAAGTCCTCATTCTCCGAGGACAATAGTCATGAGTAAAATTTCAGCCTTCACTTATTTAGTTTAATCTTTGCTAGATTTTGCTAGGGCTTGTTCAAGTATTTCTAGTCTAGTTAAGAGTCTTATTTCAGGCATAGTTAGTTTTAGCTTAGTATTGTGTTAATCTTTCCTTTGTATTAAACAAATTGTTTTCAAATATCTAAGTTATAGCATATGGGTATTGTCCATCTTTTCATATTCAATGATGATTTAGCTTTCGCATTCGTTTATTATCTATAGTATACTAGATCATGCCATTAGGGTTAGCTTGGGATCACTTGTGGTTCTAAGTTCCTTATTCGCGTCTCGGGGGTAGCTCGAGGCGTGACACCTAAGGTAATTCAACACAATACATAACTTTGAAAAAACAACAACCAACGAAACCCAAATTGGGTGACTCTTCTCGCGTTTGTCCTTCATAGGTAAGGAAGGATCATGTCCAACATATATACATCTTGGTCTAAACTGGACTAATTCATTAGAAGACAAGAAATTTGTACTAGTCAAACAGAAAGTAAGTGTGCAGTGTTATGTACAATTGTTTCACGGTACTATCACTGTTTTTTCCTTAAGTTTAATGTGTGTCTAGGGTCTTTTTATAGAAATTTTAATGTGTTTTCTCTGTGTTTTGCAGGAATGTTGTCAAAAATGGAAATACAGAAGGATGCGCAAAAATTAGTGTAGAAGCAACTTAGGGAATTCTGACCAATTGCAGGACTACGGAAGGATCAGATAAGAGATATGTCTTAGTACTCGATGTTGAAGAAAATCTAGATAAGGAGCGGCGAGAAACATTGATGGCCCGTAATTCCATCGGAAGACTGTTTTCTTGGTCCATCGATTGGATCAGAGAAGATGCAAAAAATAATGCTAAAGAACAAGCAATGTGTCTACAGATGGAGGCAATCGATGGTCCATCTTTCCATCGACGGATCGTCTTTGGGGTCGTCGATTGAAGACCCGTTTATTGGACAAACTTTACTTTTTTGTTTTCCTTTTATTTTAGGACAATGTCTTTATAAATAGGGTATAAAAACCTCGTGTTTGGGGTTGTATTTTATTATTTTTCATATTTTGGTTCTCGGAGATTAGACTTTTGCAACTTGGGAATTAATTCAAGTTTCAGGAATCGATTCTCAACTGAATTTTGTTGTTTCAAGTATAATATTTGGATTTTCTTCAAACTTATCAATGTAAGTTCATGATTTATTATTCAACAAATATGAATTGTGTTCTTCTAAGCATGGGTAACTTAATCCACAACTAGTGTTGTGGGAACCATGGGTGATTAACAAAATAAACCTAGATATTAACAATTCTCAACTACATATTTCATGCATCGATAATTCTTTCGTCTAGAAATTTTTTTTAACAAGTGCACGTATTAGAACTCGCCTTATTGATATTAGTAGGACCAAGGGAATAATACATAGGAAAAGAATTATCGACATAGATTTAGTGGATTCTATCTCATAGGCTAATTTATTGGTGCAAAGTTACAAATAATCCAAACATCGAATATGATGCTTAATATGGGGTAAAAGGTAAGGGTTAGTAACTCAGATACACGTAGCTAGACCAAGGTACGTAGTAAAATTCTCTAAACTCCGGACCACGGATTTAGAGATACATAACATATCACTTTGCATGCAAATCCTTAGGTAAGAACTGTTATATGCTAGGATTATGGCGTTATGAACCTACGGGGAAAACTTACATCCTAGTTTTTCTCACTACATGATAAACACCAATAATTTACTCTTGTTACTTGTTATATTTCACAATATTGCAATAATTTTTCTTCACCCCCCCCCCTCTTTAATTATTAATTTTTGGAAAGGAATTTGAATAAATAGAGGTAATTGTATATTAAATTTAAGTCTAAACCATTTTTCTCGTGGGATCGGTCCAAACCTTTTAATTGGGTTCTATTCTTGATACGACCGCTTATAATTTTTTAGGGAAGTATAATTGAGGGTATTAAATTTTGGCTCTACTTTCGGGGAAAGTGGATTTTAGATTAAATTTAAGAGCAATTACTCAATTTTAGTTTACAATTTCCTAATTTTACTTTTTTTTCTCTTCGTTTTTGTCTCTTTCATGTATGGCTTTAGTGTATGCAATGTATACTGTGTCGAGGAGAACCAATACTTCAACTTGATCCAGAGCTGAGCCATACACTCTAAAAATGAACGATCCACACAATCCTGCTAATATTTTTGATGGGATCAACTATAAACTTCCTCCGCCGGTTGATTCTCACAACTAAATGATTGTGGAGAACCCTGGTGATGGTTCTTTGAGGAGGGAACCTCCCGCTGCACGCTCTGAAAAATATTATACTGGCAAGGTTAACATCACTTATTTGATGGTCCTTTTGTCCTATCATTCATTCGTTGTAATTAGTAGCTTGATGCAGATATTCGCGCAGGAGGTTTGTTTTTGGGGCTACCATAAGAGGATCCACATTCTCACATCACCAAACTAAGGTTGGTCTGTAAGAGTTTTGTAGGGAGGCCGGACATAGACATGGATGTCATCTAATTAATGTTGGAAAATTGGTTTACTAAGTTTCCCTATAACTCGATCTATACTTGGAGGATTTGAGGGATGTGTTCCTAGAACGATATTACCCGGTGTCTAAAAAACTCAATCACATAGATAGAGTGAACAAATTTGTGGCATTGCCTGGGGAGTGAGTAAGTAGTTGTTGGGATAGTTCTCCTCATTTATGTGAAGTGTTTCAAACCACCGCATTGACCATCAATCGTTGAAATAGTACTTCATTTGGGGGCAAGATTATAACAACAAGAAAATACTTGATACTATTGCGGGTGGTTCTTATGGTGAGTGCACATGTGCAGAGATCGCGTAAAAGTTGGAGAAAATTTCTCGGAACAATGAAGCTTAAAGCACTAAATAGTCGGACATTAGGAGAAACACAGTTTGTTTGCAAGCTACGCACAACCTGGACGCAGATGAGATTCGTGAAGAATTGGCTCAGATGAGGATTGAGATTGGGTTTGTATTGAAACATGTCACTTGGGGTGCAATGAAAGTGAATGCGATGAATTATTTGACTAAACTACCACTGCCAGTAGATGGATTTTACTATGAAGAGGATTCTTATGCAGTGAATGTGTTGACGGGAGGTAATTATGGAAACCGAAATGATCGGAGTGGGTCTTATGATCTACCTGAAAATTGGGAAGTTTCTCGTAGGTATGTTGGAGGTAGTATGGCGTGAGTTGAGGGAAATGCTGCAAAATATGATAACGTTGTTTGATGCTAGTGATGAGCACGCCAAAGAGTTGCGAGGAGATTTGGCTTATATTGAGCAAAAGGTGTATGCACATGCAATCTCGATCAAGGATCTTGAGTTTCAAATTGCTCAATTGTCTTCTACTATGAACCCACGTAAACCAGATACTTTTACTAGCAGTAGTATCCAAAATCCAAAACTGATTGTTATTGCATAGCAGTCAGTACTTGAGGGGTAAGCAAACAATTGATCCACTTGTGCCGTCTGGCATAGAAGATGAGGTGAGAAGAGATGATGAGGTAGTGGAAGATAGTGGTGAGTTGGTAGAAAAATTGGGGAAAGAAGATGAGATACCCCAAAAGGTGACCCCCGTTCCAAGACCACAACCACCATTCCAGAAAGATTGGTGAAAAAAACCTAAGATGGTAAATACTGGTGTTTTATTACTATGTTGACACAGCTTTCCATCAATGCCCCTTTAATAAAAGCTCTTGAGCAAATTCCTATTTATGCCAAATTTATGAAAGATATGGTTACTAAGAACAGATCGGTAGGTTTTGAGGATGATAATCCGATGCAACATAGTAGTTCTATTGCTACAAGGTCCCTTGTTCAAAACAAAGAAGATCTGGGGGCGTTCACCATTCCATGTACTATCGGGTTATTACGCTTTGCCAAAGCATTATGTGATCTTGGGTCAAGCATAGATCTTATGCCCCTCTCTATTTACAAGAAATTGGTTTGGTGACCCAAAGCCCATTGCGATGTGGTTACTAATGGCCGATCGAATGGTGAAGAGGCCTATTGAGATACTCCATGATGTGATAGTTAAGGCGGACTCATTTATTTTCCCTGCTGATTTTGTAATTTTTGACTGTGAGGTGGATATTAAGGTGCCTATTAATCTTGGGAGGCCATTCCTTGCGAGCGGTTGTGGTTGGTTGACATGGAAAAAGGGAAGATAAAGTTCAGGTTGAACAATAAAGAAGCAAATTTAAACATTTGTAAATCCTTGAAGTAGACTGGTGAGCTCTAAACATTGTCTACTATATCTTACAGGGTTTAGGGTACGTCTGTGTTACAAATCTAAGAGCACCTTGGTGTTGAAGCACTAGCGGCAGTGATAATGAATTTTTAGAGTGATGGTAATGAGGAGTATGGGTCATTGGTTGTGGCACTTGATCGAGGTGACATTCATTACAAACTAAAGAAGTTGGATTTAGTAATGAAGCATCGCGAGTCTCCACCCGCAAAACTATCAATTGAGAAGGCCCCAAAATTAAAGCTTAAGGCTCTACAACCTCATCTGAGTTATGTATTATTGAAAAAAATACACTTTGTTGGTAATCATTGAATTGAATTTGAATGTAGGGAAAGTAGAGTGTTTTGTATAGGTGTTAAAGAGGTTCAAATGAGCCATTGGTTTGACTATTGCGTACATTATTGGGATTCCACCGGTATTTTTTCGCACAAAATCCAAGTCATGCCTGATCATAAGCCAACTATTGAGCACCAAAGGCGGTTAAATCAACCTATGCAAGAGGTTGTGAAAAAGAAGATTATTAACTGGTTGGATGCTAGAGTCATGTATCCTATCACAGATAGTAGTTCGGTATGCCCTGTTTGGGTGTGCCCAAAAAGGGAGTAATGATAATGGTAACTAATAAGAAGAAAGAGCTTGTTCCAATGAGGCCAGTGACCGAATGGAGAGTTTTTATGGATTACCGAACATTGAATGCATGGACTGAGAAGGACCATTTTCCTATGCCCTCCATGGATTGAATGTTCGATAGTCTTGCAGGAAAAGTAAGGTATTGTTTTACGTGATGGTTTTTAGTTGTTAGGGTTACAATCAAATTTTCAACGCACCATAGGATCACGAGAAAACCACTTGTAGATGACGTATGGAACTTTCACTTTCAAACGGACCGTCGATATTGACTATCGCCCAGCTCTGAATTTCTGCACTTCACTATTTTTTTTGTTTCCAAATTTTATTTTGATTCATTTGTGTGTGTAGTCTAATTATAATGAAACTAAAAACTCTCTATTCAGGTACTAATGGCCCTCAAAGAAGATATAATCAACTCTAGGGGATAGTCAAAGAACATCGCACCATCCCAACGCTTGATTTACTCATCTGATGATAAGAGAGATCCTGAGTATGTGCCCCGAGGCAGCCAGACCCCGACACCCGCTACTCGAGCTACTCGAGGCACGCCCAAGAAGGAGGCGTCCGGCGTACTGATGAGCACAACGTCTTGGTCTACCTCATCTTCTGAAGGAGCGTCTAGCTTCGAAGAAGGCTTCGGTTTTAGTTGGCCCACTTCTACAGGGTCAAATGAGGACATTGCATCCGATTATGAATCCCAGGGAGACACTTTTCCAACACGGCCTGCCCGAGATGCCTCGTCTTATAAGGCCTAGAGTGTAGAGTCTATTGTAGCACCCCAGTTTAAGGACCCTGCACCAGTTGCTGATTAGCTCGACCGCTGGTGCGTTGATGTCCGCTACCAGTATTACAGGGATGCTAAGTTGCTAAACGATAAAGGGGTGAAAACTCGTACTTTAGCAGGGGAGCGAGTGGTTCTGACAGGTAGCCTAAACACAGTCCTTGCATTACATACCTTATTCACTTACCACAAGCTCGAGTTGATTGCTAGGAGTGTGGGACCTTACAATGAGGATATGGTGCGAGATTTGTACGCCTCCTACATAGTTTTCTCCAAAGGCCTTTGGACAGGCGGGCTAAACCCACCAAACAGGAACCACTCATACATGTCCGTGTTCGATTCCATTAGGTGTATATTTCTTCTCCTGCCATTCTCCGCTTGATAAACATTGAGGCCACTAATGAAAGGATGGTACCCCTCACCAATGAGTTTGACTACAGGTGGAATGTTGTCAAGAGTGGCCATTTTCAGCGGGAAAAATATCTGAGAGAGACCACTAAGTGGTTGATTACCAGGCAGATATCCATAAATGGTAAGGGAGCAGACAGGGTAATGGACCCTATAGGCCTTATCTAGAAGGCAAACCTTATGTTTGCAGCCAAGTTCATTTGGCTTTTTGTCCTCCACTGCCTATCACCCACAGCTGCAGATAATATTTTTACCTTAGATAGAGTGGTCCTACTAGCAGCGATGGTATCTAAATTTGAGATTGACTTTGCGATATGTTGATCTCTGTTATGCATGAGAGGGCTTCCAAAGCCTCTACCACTTACCCATTTGCCTGTATGATTTTTCAGTTGTGCACTAGTGCTGGAGTGACCATTTGGCAAATAAATGTCCTCCGTACTCCTATCGGGTCAGTGGATATTGGTATCATTCAGGATGAGGCCATTGAGGTGGGACCACGGAGAGGGCCCAGAGTAGAGGTGCAACCACTACGTGAGAACTTGGAGGATACGGTAAAGCACGCCTAAGGGGCTGATCATGGTACATCAGAGCCTACTGATACCGCCCCAGTCGAGTCTACCCCGAACACTAGTAGGGTACCGAGTTCCTCCTTGTCTTTGTGTCCTTTTTCAGCACTGGTCCCGCTTATTAGGGTCCAAAGTAAGAGGCCAAAAGTGACACCTTGTTTTAAGACATCCGGCCTTGAATGTAGATATCCATTGCTGAGGTTGAGGACCAGACTGAGAAGAAGGTAGCTTAGTAGACGGAGAGGAGGATTCAGGCAGTCCACTGGTTCTTTGATGTGATTTAGTTGAGAGTCCTCGCACGCCCAGACATTACCATTGATTTGATGACTCTTTAGGCGAATGTGGCAAGTCTGAGGGTTGATGTTGATGTTATCATAGACACGAGGGTACCTGATCCTGAGGCCGCACCTATGAATCTTGCAGAGGATATAGTGCTTGCTGCATTTGTTTGATACCACTAATGCACCACCGCCCCCGCCACGTGACCATTCCAAGAGGCACCGGTCCAAATAGAGTGAAAAGAACCAGGCTAGGAAGAAGTATCGTACTGAGATGGAGGCTCCAAGAAGAGCTTAATTGCTTGATGAGGATGCTTGATAGATGTGTGCTCCTGGGTTAGCTGTTGGGGCGTCTAGCTCCAGGTATGCGGATGTTGAGAGGAGTACCACTGAGGGTTCAGATATTGTTGTGCGCACCACTGATGGTGACCCTACTACTAATGGAGCAGGCTCCGAGAAACCGGATCCTCTGACTTGATATTTAGCGCTACGTGCCTCAGGTATTATTTACCTACAACCTTCGCTTTATTCTTTTATGCATTGGGGACAATTGCATGTATTTTTGTTGGGGGTGGGTGAATGGAAATTGAGTGACAGGGTGAAGTATGAGTAGCCAAACTCATGATCCTCGCTTTGTGGTTTTCTTGCCTGTGTTCTTTTGCCCCAAGAGACTGATTATATTACTATTGAAGTAACATGTTTAGTATCTTGTACAAAATATGAATGTGAAATCTGGATCATGATGGCTAAATATGAATGATATCTCATTCTAAAGAGAATGATTGCATGATTAGGCATAGTGAATGTGGAATGTGTTGGCTCTAAGTATAACATATAGATGCACCATTGCATGACCTTCTATATAAAATTCGAACTACATGTCTGATAATCAGGTAGGGTAATTAGGTGTTAAGAGAGTGTGAGGAATATATATTATTCATCTATTAGTACCTAGCAAGAACTTGCCTGGTTAGTCCTGCAAAAAGAAATATGTGTTAGACTATTAGGAAAGGATCATAGGCTCTTGTTCAAATAAGACAATCTTTATCCTAAAATAAAAGAAAACCAACGGAAATTGGTCCCTTTATTAACCAAATATTTTGAGCTTACAATGGACCTCTCTTTTCTACCCGAACTAATCTTCCCTTGTATAATGTGTTGGCCCTGGTTTCCCATTGGACTGTGCACCTCAACATAGGCCAAAAGCATATGTTAAGGGTGGCTAATAAAGAAATCGGTCTCATCTTGGCCCTGACCCAACCTTGGGTATTGTGTACCTAGACTCGTGGCAAATCCATAAGTTGAGGGTGGCTATTACGAGTAATGTCCCGAAAAGTGAGGTTGAAAGGATTAATGTGAAAAAATGTAAAACAAAAGAAAATAAATAGTGAATAATAGAAGTGACTCAGTCAAAGTGGAAATCATGTAAAATAAATAAAAATAAAAATAAAAGAAGTGTTTAAGTAAGAGTCGTTTGCACAAAAAGGAGAAAAGAAAGGAGTAAACAAGGCAAAGAGTACAAGAAAAAGAAGAGTTAGGCATAATAGATGATAAAATAGGTAGAACACTTAGCCGTAATGTCAAGGAGGGCCACAAGTCACTAAAATGTACTCTTATGTATCAACCCTGACCCATAGCCTACGTTACAAGCAAAGAAAGTCCTATCGTGACACTAGGAGCCTAATATGGTGAACTTAAGCGGTGAAAATAAAGGGAAGCCTATGGCTACAAGTACGAACTAGGTATGAAGTTGTTTTGAGACTGAGTGTTGAATAATGATCCTAATACCCAATTTTACAATCACTGTGCAAAAAAAGGCTTTGGTGAGAGATAAAAGAGTAGAGGTTTTTGTGCATGGCAAGTCTGTGTCATGGTGTGATCCACATGAATAAGCCTAGTTAGTCTAAAAGTGAAATCTTTCATTAAAGCAATAAAAATAGTCGGGAATTATAGACAAATGATAGCAAAAGCTTAAAAGAGGATACTTTTGTACAAAGGTGTTGTGGTGAGTCATAGTGCGTCGCTTCTGGACTAAAAATTAATTTATGTTGAGAGTGTTGATGTATTGTGGTTTCACAGTACTTCGAATGCTTTTTCCTTATGTTTAGTGTGTGTCTAGGGACTTTCTGTAGTAATTTAATATGTTTTATCTGTGTTTTGAAGGAAAGTTTTCCAAAATGGAAATGCAGAAGGTTGTGCAAAAATCAGTGCAAAAGTGACCCACGAAGCCATCAACGATCCGTAGTTAGTGATCGTCGACTGGAGGTCCAAGCATCTTGAAGCAACTACGGAATTCTTACCAAGTGTGGGAGTACAGAAGGATCGAAGGTTCTTTGATCAGTCGACAGACCGTCTTGTTAAAGCGTCGATGAGATCAGTGATATGTCCCAATACCCGATGTCGAAGAAAAGCTAAATATGGAGCGACAAGAAGCATCGACATACCATGATTTTTGCACGTCGATTAGAATAAAGAAGATAAAAAAATGAAGACTGAAGAAAAAGCTAAGTATGGACCAACAGAGGCAGTCGACAGTCCGTCGTTCAATCGACAAACATCTATGGGGTCGTCGATTCAAGCCGTGTGTTCTGGACAAAACTTTCCTTATTTGTTTTTCTTTTAGTTTAGGACAATATCTTTATAAATAGGGTGTAAAAACCTTTTTTGGGGGGTCGGATCTTTTATTATTTTTATACTTTTTTCTTGGAGATTTGACTTTTTCAACTTGGAAATTAATTCACGTTTCAAGAATCGATTCTCAAATGATTTTTGTTATTCCAAGTATAATTTCAGGATATTCTTTAAACATTTCAAAGTAAGTTCATGATTTATTATTCAACAAATATGAATTGTGTTCTTCTAAGTATGGGTAACTAAATCCATTACCAAATTTGTGGGAACCATGAGTGATTAATAAATTAAGCCTAGATAATTAACAATTCTCAACTAGGATATTGCATGCATCGATAATTCTTTCCTCTAGAAGTGTTTTTTAACGAGTGCACGTGTTAGAAATCACCTTTTTATTATTTTCCAAATCAAGGGATTGTTAATAGGAAAATATTATTGACATAGATATAGTAGATTCTATTTAATAGGCTATTTTTAATTGGTGCAAAATTATACCTAAGCAAAACATCGAATATGATGGTTTATAAGAAGTAAAAGGTAAGGGTTTCTAACTTAGATAAACGTAGCCGGAAAAAAGGTACAGAGTGAAATCCTTTAAATGTCAACCAAGTGTCACCACCCAAAACAGGTCGCGAGTGGCACCCACACTTATCCTACTATGTGAGCGAACCAACCAATCTAACCCCAACATTTCAATATCATATAAACAGAATACAATGCGGAAGACTTAAAACTCATTAATATAACCAATAAATAACTTCTAAAATTCAATACTTATTATTATCCCCAAAATCTGGAAGTCATCACCACAAGAACATCTATCCTCAAATTTCTAAATCTAAGAGTACCTAGGAATCTAAAATAAGTAAACAGATGATCCATGTCCGAACTTCAAGGACATCAAGACATAAATGAGAGAGAATCCAGTCCGAGCTAGGAACAATAGCTCACCCTGAAATCTGACGCGATGAAGACTGGATAGTGTTGCGGTTGAGTTGAAGTCAATGGCCCGTTTGCTGCACTCCACAAATAACAAAGAAGGAAATTAGAAGTAGGGTTCAGTACAAGGCACAAGTACTGAGTAGGTATCATCGGCCAACTCAAAATAGAAAGCAATATATATCGAATAATAACATAAAACCAACCAAATACTTAACAGGTGACAACAACAAGTACCATACCATTTGCCACAACACCAAGCATATCTATGAGGACTCAAGCCTCCACACCATACTTATTTGGGAAACAGGTTCTTTAAATCTGAGTATATTAACATAATTCAAGATTCATTCTCTTTACTATTCTGGTGTCGGAACGTGACACTCTGATCCCTTCAATATTCATTCTCTTTACTATCATGGTGTCGGAACGTGACACTCCGATCCCCTATTATCCTGGTGTCGGAACTTGACACTCCGATCCCCTATTATCTTGGTGTCGGAACGTGACACTCTGATCCCCTAATACTACGTGTCGGTTCGTGACACCTGATCCCCTAATCTCATTAATTTCCAGTTCATCCACCTTCCTTTATGCCAAGAAATTATCATTAATAGAGAGGTTTTAAGGTTTAAGATTCAACAGCCTCACCATGCTTATTCATCACAATTATATAATCACATCATGCAACCACACAATTAAGCATATAGAAGACTTTACAATACTACCCAATACATATCATTCGCTATTTAGAGTTTACTATGAGATAGCATAAACCATAACCTACCTCCACCGAAGTTCGCGATCAAGACAGCTATCCCCCAAACCTTTGCTTTCCTCTGCGTTCTTCTCTTTCTCTCGCTCGTTTCTCTCTTCTTTTCTGTTCTCTTTATATTTTTCCTTATTCAAACTCTTTTTCTTTTACCCTAATTATCATATAATTAAGTATAAAAGATGCTAAAAGTAACCCACTATTTATTTCAAGGTTATCTCCTCTAACCCCCAAGTAATTGAATTATTAACATTAAACCACTAACTTTATAATCATGAGCAGGAAAAGTCCAAAACACCCCTTAAAAACTTTTAACAGAAATCCGACCCAGTCAGGGTAACGCATCCTGTGACGGTCCGTCACGACTGTGACGTTCCGTCACAAAGTTCGGAGAGTTGATCTCCGTACCCAAATTTCCAGAGTCTAAGTGTTTTTGGAACGAGACCCCCTCGACAGTCCGTCGTGCCCATGAAGGTCCATCGTGGGATCTGTCGACCTAGACAGCTATTACCAGAAATAAACTCTACTGCTCAAAACGACTAAACAGGTCGTTACAATAGATACCAATTTACCCATTGTTTGTCCTTGAACGATCAGAAGAAGAAAAACAAGGATGAAAAGGAGTACCTGAATCTGTAAACAGGTGTGGGTATCTTTCTTGCATATCGGCCTCCTTCTCCCAAGTGGCTCTTAAACTGGTCGATTAATCCATTGAACTTTGATTGATGCAATCTCCCTTGATCTCAACTTGCGGACTTCTCTATCTAAAATGGCAAGAGGCTCCTCCTCATAAGACAAATTCTCATCAAGAAGAACTGAATCCCAACGAATGATGTTGTTTCCATCCCCATGGTGTCTTTTCAGCATAGACACATGAAATACCGGGTGCACTCCTGAGAGTCCTGGGGGCAAGGCTAATTCATAAGCTACCTCCCCCACGCGCTTAAGAACTTTAAATGGACCAATGTACCTCGGACTAAGCTTACCTCGCATACCGGACCGCATCACCCCTTTCATGGGCGAAACCTTCAGCAAAAATTTCTCACCCTCCATAAACTCCAAGTCTCCAACCTTTCGATCTGCCTATTCTTTCTGCCTACTTTGAGCCGCTAGAAGCTTTTCTTGAATGCATTTCACTTTATCTAACGATTCCATCAGAAGGTCAGTACCCCAAGGTCTAACCTCAAATGCATCAAACCACCAAATGGGAGACCTACATCTTCTCCCATACAGTGCCTCAAATGTGGCCATATCAGTGCTTGAGTGATAGCTATTGTTGTATGAGAACTCTGCTACAGGTAAGAAGTTATCCCAATAACCACCAAACTCTATCACACATGCATGAAACATATCTTCCAACACTTGAATCGTTCGCTCAGACTGATCATCGGTCTAAGGGTGAAATGCGGTACTAAGATCCAACCTAGTACCTAATTCAGCATGCAATGTCTTCCAAAACTTAGAAGTAAACTGCGTACCTCTATCTGATATGATGGAAAGTGGGACTCCATGCAATCGAATAATTTCTGAGATATAAAGTTTGGCTAACTTCTCTACATTGTAAGTCACCTTGACCGGAATGAAATGAGCAGACTTAGTTAATCTGTCAACAATTACCCAAATGGAGTCATACTTACCCATTGTCTTTGGAAGACCAACCACGAAGTCCATTGCAATTCTCTCCCACATCCATTCAGGAATGGGAATTCTCTAAAGTGTCCCTCAAGGCCTCTGGTGTTTATACTTTACCTGCTGACAATTCGGGCATTGAGCAACAAAATCAACAATGTCCCGCTTCATTCTACTCTACCAAAAATGTTGCTTTAATTCACAATACATCTTGGTTGCACCGGGATGTATAGAATACCTTGAACTATGAGCCTTTGTAAGAATAGTGTGAATCAAATCATCGACGCGGGGTACACATACCCTTCCCTTAATTCTCAAAACACCTTCCTCAGTAATACCTTATCTCGAATCCGGATCAGTTTCTCATCAGTAAACTGCTTTCCTTTAATCTTGTCAAGAAAGGAAGATCTTGCCTCCACACAGGCCAAAAATCATCCCTTCTCATTTACTTCTAGCCTCATAAAGTCATTATCCAGAGTCTGAACCTCTCTATCCAATGGGCGTCTAGAAACCTGCAAGTGAGCTAGACATCCCATGCTCCCTGCTTTTCTACTTAACGCATCTGCCACAACGTTAGCTTTTCCTGCGTGATACAAAATAGTGATATCGTAGTCCTTCAGTAGTTCCATCCATCTCCTCTGTCTTAAATTTAAATCTTTCTGAGTAAAGACATACTGTAAACTACGATGATCCGAATAGACTTTACACTTAACCCCATATAGATAGTGTCTTCATTGCTTTAATGCAAACACTACTGCCGCTAACTCCAAATCATGGGTCGGATAATTACGTTCGTGCACCTTTAATTGCCACGAAGCATAAGAAATTACATTCTTCTCTTGCATTAGCACTGCACCCAAACCAGAATAGGATGCATCACAATAAACAATGAAATTCTTACCTTCCACTGACAAGGTAAGAATTGGTGCAGTAGTCAACAAGGTCTTGACTTTCTGAAAGCATTTCTCACACTCGTCCGACCATACAAAGGGAACACTCTGCTTGGTCAAGTTTGTCAATTGGGAAGCAACAGAGGAAAATCACTTGACAAATCGACGGTAGTAGCTAGCTAAACCAACAAAGCTCCTCACCTCTGTAACATTAGTAGGTCTTACCCAACTCTAAATTGCTTCGATCTTAGAAGGATCCACCATCACTCCATCCTTAGAAACCACATGCTCCAAGAAGGACACTCAATCTAGCCAAAACTCATACTTGGAGAATTTGGCATAAAGCTTTTTCTCCCTCAATATTTCCAACACAATTCTTAAGTGCTCCTCATGTTCTTTCCTGCTCTTTGAGTATACCAGTATATCATCAATGAATACAATGACAAAGAGATGCAGATATGGCTTAAAAATCCTGTTCATCAAGCTCATGAAAGCAGCAAGGGCATTCGTAAGCCCAAAAGACATTCCTAAGAACTCATAATGCCCATACCTGGTCGGAAAGGCAGTCTTGGGCACATCTGTTGCCCGTACATTCAATTGATGATAACCGGATCTCAAATCGATTTTTGAGAAGGTACAAGCACCTTGTAACTGATCGAACAAATCTTCGATGCGAGGAAGAGGATACTTGTTCTTAATAGTTACCTTATTCAGTTGTCTATAGTCTATGCACATCCAAAAACTTCCATCCTTCTTCTTCAAAAGCAAAACAGGAGCACCCCAAGGGGATGCACTTGGTCTAATAAAGCCTTTGCCTAACAACTCTTGAAGTTGGGCCTTTAACTCCCTTAACTCAGTGGGAGTCATTCTATAAGGGGGTATGGAAATGGGGCAAGTACCCGGATCCAGATCAATGCAAAAGTCAATATTCCTATCCGGTGGCATACCAGGAAGGTCTGTAGGAAACACATCTAGAAACTCACGGACTATCGAAACCGATTCAATAGAAGGTACTTGGGTAGTATCATCCCTGAGGTGTGCCAAGAAGGATAAACATCCTTTACTAACCATTCTCTTAGCACGAAGAAAGGAGATGATACGAACTGGAGTGGAAGTGTAGTCACCCTCCAACACTAACGGATCTGTCCTAGGCTTGGCCAATGTTACAGTTTTAGCATTACAATCTAAGATTGCAAAATTTGGAGAAAGCCAAGTCATACCCAGAATTACATCGAAGTCAACTATTTCTAGGATAACCATGTCTACCTGAGTATTTCTCCCCAAAAAAGTCACAAGAAAAGACCTATACACCTTTTCAACTATCACAGGCTCACCCACCGGAGTAGAAACACGAATAGGCATGTCAAGCAATTCACAATGTAAATTAAGACCAGTAGCAAATGAGGAAGATACATATGAAAATGTGGTGCCGGGATCAAATAATACAGAAGTCATGCAATCACAAACCAAAAGATTAGCTGTGATAACAGCATCAGATGTCTCCGTTTCAGACCTCCCAGGGAAAGCATAACAATGGGCCCTATCAACTGTCTGTCCGTTGCCCCTACCATGTTGTGCTGCAGTCGCTCCGGCTTGCCCGCCACCCTGTTTGGTTTGTTGACCACCATTACCTTGACCACCACGTCCTCCAGAATGACGGCCTCTCCCATGACAACCTCTACCTCTAACTATTGGGGGTCTGTAACTCTGCCTTGGACAATACCTCCTAATATGTCCAATCTCCCCACATCCATAACACTCTCTGGGTTCAAGCATAGGTCTCTGTGAGAATGACGGGGTCTGGGGATAACCTCCAAACTCAGAGAAGTTCTGACCGGTCTGCGGTGGACCCCTAGCTACAGCCTGCAGTGAAGACTGAATATGTCGGGCTGGGTAACCTCCTGAACCCTGCCCTCTGGATTAAGAACCATTAAACTCGCCTCCCTTACGAAACTTCTTAGTTGTTGATGCAAGGGTGAAGTCATCTGGCTTCACTCCCTCCATCTCTATCACAAAGTCTACCAGTAGCTACCTGTAAGGCTGGAATCTACAAATCTGACCTCAATACCTTCACAAAACGGCAAATCCGTTCTTGTGGACTGAAGCAAAGCTGGGTGGCATACCTGGATAATGCACGAAACCTAGCCTTATACGCAGTAACAGATATCCTGTCTTGCTCTAGGATTTGGAACTCATCTCTCCTCCTATTTCTTAATGTCCGGGGTATATACTTCTCCATAAACAAGCTAGAGAAGGATGCCCAAGTCATAGGTGGTGCCTGTGCTGGTTGACACTCAACATACGATCGCCACCATATTTTGGCATTTCCCTGAAACTGATAGGTTACAAACTAAACACCGAATCGTTCCACTATGCCCATCTTATGTAGCAACTCATGACAATAAACTAGAAAATCATAGGCATCCTAAGATTCAGCACCCTTGAAGAATGGAGGGTTCAATTTCAAGAACTTACTGAAAAGTTCGTGCAGATAACATATATTTATAGGCCCTGTAGTCAATCGAGGAAACGTGCCTATTTCCCATGAGGCATCCATGCGAGGAGCCACAGCAGCTGCATGTTGTACTCCCGGAACCTGAGGTGCTGGTACAGAAAACACTGGAGATGTCTGGCCCTGTTCGGATAACCTGCTAAGATAAGCAAGAACCTGATTAATCATCTCTGGGGTAGTTTGGGGTGGTAATTCCTCACTCTGCACATGTTCATTCTCCCCTTCCTCACCCTCTCTTAGTACTTCCTCAGTCGGTGGAGGAGTCACCGCCCTAGTACTAGATGGGCCAGGTGGTAGTCCCCTTTCTCTAGAGGACGTCCTCCCGCGACCTCTACCGCGGCCTCTTGTCACTGCTCCTCTTCGAGCTACAGCCCCAGTGGCTTGCTCAGACGCATCTTGTCTTGCCGGTGTTAGTGTTGGCGCAGTTGTTGCTCTAGTTCTAACCATCTGCGAAATAGAGTGAAGATGGTCAAATACCAATTTGTATCACCTTGATACCAATTGGATCAAAGTAATAGCACGAAAGAAAGAAAGAATGGAATTTTCCTAAAGTCTTATAGCCTCTCAAAGAAAAGTAAAGGCGTCCCCCCACCGTCCCTCAAGACTCTACTAGACTCGTTCTTGTTGATGAGACCAACGAACCTAATGCTCTGATACCAAGTTTGTCACGACCCAAAATGGGTCGCGAGTGGCACCCACACTTATCCCACTATGTGAGCGAACCAACCAATCTAAACCCCAACATTTTAATACCATATAAACAGAATACAATGCGAAAGACTTAAAACTCATTAATATAACAAATAAATAACTTCTAAAATTCAATACTTATTATTATGCCCAAAATCTGGAGGTCATCACCACAAGAACATCTATCCTCAAATTTCTAAATCTAAGAGTATCTAGGAAGCTAAAATAAGTAAACAGATGGTCCGTGTCCGAACTTCAAGGACATCAAGACATAAATGATAGAGAATCCAGTCCCAGCTAGGAACAATAGCTCACCCTGAAACTTGACGCGACGAAGACTGGCTAGAGTTGCGGTTGAGTTGAAGTCGATGGCCCGTTTTCTGCACTCCACAAATAACAAAGAAGGAAATTACAAGTAGGGGTCAGTACAAGGCATAAGTACTGAGTAGGTATCATCGGCCAACTCAAAATAGAAAGCAATATATATCGAATAATAACATAAAACCAACCAAATACTTAACAGGTGACAACAACAAGTACCATACCATTTTCCACAACACCAAGCACATCTATGAGGACTCAAGCCTCCACACCATACTCATTTGGGAAACAGGTTCTTTAAATCTGAATATATTAATATAATTCAAGATTCATTCTCTTTACTATCCTGGTGTCGGAACGTGACACTCCAATCCCCTCAATATTCATTCTCTTTGCTATCCTGGTGTCGGAACGTGACACTCCGATCCCCTATTATCCTTGTGTCGGAACGTGACACTCCGATCCCCTATTATCCTAGTGTCGGAACGTGACACTTCGATCCCTTAATACTACGTGTCGGTTCGTGACACCCGATCCCCTAATATCATTAATTTCCAGTCATCCACCTTCCTTTATGCCAAGACATTATCATTAATAGAGAGGTTTTAAGGTTTAAGATTCAACAGCCTCATCATGCTAATTCATCACAATTATATAATCACATCATGCAACCACACAACTAAGCATATGGAAGACTTTACAATACTACCCAATACATATCAATCGCTATTTAGAGTTTACTATGAGATAGAATAAACCATAACCTACCTCCACCGAAGAATCGCGATCAAGCAAGATATCCCCCAAACCTTTGCTTTCCTCTGCGTTCTTCTCTTTCTCTCGCTCGTTTCTCTCTTCTTTTCTGTTCTCTTTCTATTTTTCCTTATTCAAACTCTTTTTCTTTTAGCCTAATTATCATATAATTTAGTATAAAAGATGTTAAAAGTAACCCACTATTTATTTCAAGGTTATGTCCTTTAACACCCAAGTAATTGAATTATTAACATTAAACCACTAACATTATAATCATGAGCAGGAAAAGTCCAAAACAGCCCCTAAATACTTTTAACAGAAATCCGACCCAGTTAGGGTTACGCAGCCTGTGACGGTCCGTCATGACTGTGACAGTCTGTACTGTAGGTCCGTCACAAAGTTCAGAGAGTTAATTATGTGGAAAGGTTTTTGACGGTCCGTCGTGAAGTTTAGAGAGTTGATCTCAGTACCCAAATTTCCAGAGTCTAAGGGTTTTGGAACGAGACCCCCTCGACGGTCCGTCGACCCAAACATCTATTACAAGAAATAAACTCTACTGCTTAAAACGACTAAACAGGTCGTTACACCAAGTATTTAGAGATACATAACTTATTACTTTGGATGCAAAACCTTAGGAAAGAATTGTTATAGGCTAGGATTATGGCGTTATGAACCTATGGGGAACACATACACCCTAGTTTTTCTCACTATTTGATAAACACCTACAATTTACTCTTTGTACTTGTTAGATTTCACAATATTGCAATACTTTTGTTTCACAAAAAACTCCCTTTAATTACTAGTTTTTTTAAAGAACTTTACTAAATAGAGGTAATCGCATATTAAAGTTAAGTCTAAACCATTATCCTTGTGGGATTGACCCCAACCTAATAATTTAGTTCTCTACTTGATACAACTTCTTATACTTCTTTAGGAAAGTATAATTTGAGCATATCACAGAGGTCTAGAAAGGATAGCATGTACACAACATTTTACTCCTTAGTCCTAACACATTGTTTGTTGGACTTGAGAGTTGATTTTCGATAGCCTGTCGACTCAAAAGAAATGTTATGCAGTAAAACCAACACCTAAAAATCACCCAAAAAAGAATAAAGGAAAATAGCATTTTTTCTACATTCCAAAATCCCAAAAAACCAACATCTATCCCAAAAAAAAGTACAAACAGGCATATAGGGAGGCCTTCTATTTCAGAAAAATAACAACATCAAAAATGAGAAAGATTTGACTTTCTAAATAAAACAAGGAAGAAAATTTTAAGCTTACTCACGAACTAAAATTATTATTCATAATGTAAATATCCAATAAAAAATAGAAAAGTATCAAATTCCCTTTTGAGCGCATGTTATCCTTCTGTTGTTGAACACAAATTTGTATTATTTTTAATTGAAGTGTTCAAATTCATCACCCCAGAGTGAAAGAGGGAACTGAAGAAGGGGGAGAGGTTTTCTTCTTAAATTAAATTTTACAGAATTGTAATATGAAGCGGGTTGAGTGGGGTGGGTTGGTGAGTGGGGGCAATTAATTATGGAGATTCCTTAGTTATATTGTCTTTTTCATATCAATTTACGTGACACAATTTAATTCGACATAGAAAAATTAAAAATGAAAAGGAAATTAAAATGTGACATGCAATAGAAATCTTAGATAATAATGTAATAATAAATTATTTTATTAATATTTTGAGTCAAAATATGTATTTCTTATTTTATAATTGTAAATAAAAATTATAAATTTCATTAATTTGCACTTTAAAAATTTTTTTCTAAAGGTTTACTAACTTGATTAATTCATAAAATAAAAAAGGAATAACTCTATCGATAAATGAGATCAAAATCATTGCAAGAATTATCTGTAATAAAGTGAAAAATTAATATAGGACTTTATAAAAGACTTTCTTTTTAGATAACCTAAAAAGAGTAAATATCACATTAGTTAAGGAGAAAAGAGTGTATAAAGTAATGTTATTATTTATTTAGAGAAATTGGCTGGTTCAATCATTAACTGAAAAATTACATTGATATGTCTAATCAAGTGCACTTAATTTTTTTTAATGTGATATTTAATACCTCATAATTGTTAAATTTGATTCTATAGTTCTGTTAAAAATTTAATTTTCTGATTTTGTGGCCTTTTTTTAATAAGACATCATTCTTTTTATATATAAGGGATCTAGAAAATACCAAGAGATACCATTTGTTCTGTATTATAGACATAAAATTCCTATATTTTAGCCACTTTTATGTAGGTTCAAATATAGAAATAGCGAAGGTACATTCATTTAATTTTTCTTGAAAATAAAAATTATATGATATGGATAAGAGTTTTCAAGTGTTTATATATAAATTTTTATATTCCTCAACATAAAAGACATTGTACATTATAAGGTGTTTAATTTTCACTTTTGTAATTACCATTTTTTTAGTTGACCATGAAAAAGTTGGAGGTTTTGTAGTTGTACGAATTCTTTATATATTCATAACATATTTTTATCAGTAATGTAATTGTGTACTAAAATATTTTAAAAGAACTGATAAAATAATTAAACTTAGCGAAAATTGAGTTGAATTTGGTCTTGACTAATTATCTGCCCTGTTTTGGTTCAATTCATATTGATTCAATCAAATTCACTTTGAATTGGATCTTCATACGTTTGTTTTCTTGACACAGTATATTTGACTAAAATTGATCAAATTCGCTCATTTAAAATAGAAGAAAATTCAATGAAACAAATACACTTATACACAAAAAACTAATAAAAAACTACCAAATATTTATCCTCTTCTGGATGAGTTGCGATTTATTTTAGCAAATAAATATTAGCATAGAAATGCCTAATGTTTACGACCAAATGGTAGATAGTTATATATATATATATATATATATATATATATATATTAGCATAAATATTTATGCTTTAATATGCCCTATTGGAATCTGAAACTTGCACTTATTATTTTCACTGATGAAGTAGCTTTATCTTGTTATAAAAAGCGGATCCACATTCATATGTGTGGGTGCATGTGTATGTATACCTATATATACAAAAAATATATATTATTAGTGATGCACTCTTAATTAGTGTAGAGCTATACTTGTACTAGAGGAATCACTCATAAAACAAAGGTTTGAATCAAGGTAAAACCCTTATTTCTTTTAAAGTTTATTTTATATTCAAGGGGGGGTGGGGGGTAAATTGAAATTCACTTAATCAACTAGTAGTAGTTGAGAGTCGACTCACCTGCAAATTAGTAGCAAGATAAACATTAATAGAAACTTGAAGTAAATAATTGACACATAAGATTTTATCCTTGTTCGGATCACCAATGTGATACCTAGTCCAGTCCCCTAGGTTTCAAGGGTTTCCGTTACGAGATCCGCAGATATCCTTGTGTTACAACAATTCGGAACTTTCTCATGTCTAATATGTAAATAAGATTTCTACCTTGACACTGCCTCTACTTGTATACGACACTCACATTCTTTCTTTTCTATTTTCATATCAATTGTATCACTCACGTGTTTACAAATCTTTATGAAAGACAAAAGAAAACTATTTGCTAAGCTCAACTGATGTTGCCTACTTCACACTACAAATCTGGGTCAGTTTATGTAGATAATGATCTATACTTTTTTAAGTAAAAACCCAAGGATTTATCTTAATCAAGGATCAATTTTGGGAGTCATTTGTTGATGCTATTTATTTGATCTGTATTCATGAAGTAAATCACTTCGTCATCTTTCCTTTTGTTCGTTTGATCTTTGTATGATCGACAAACTTCATATCTTGTGGCTTCATTCATGCCTCTTTCCGTTCTTGGTGATTTAGTTATGATCTCTGCCATGTGTGTGAGTATTGTGCATCATTTAGACTTTCCATTATGTGCTTTCCTTCTTTTGTCTCTTAGATTTGAGGCTTGCCTTTCCAATTCTTCTTTGCCGCTTCAAGCAATTATTCTTTTCCTTCTTGAAATTGTTTGCGCTGATGATTTCCTTTTAGAATTGTGACCTCAAAATTGAGATCAACTCGTTAAGTATCTATTTTCAAAATCCACTAAATCTAACATGTTAACAATCTCCCCCTTTTTGATAATGATAAGATTGACCACAATTTTAATATTAATCTTGATAATCCATTTTACTAAGATAATTGATTGTACTTCCCCGAGGTCTCATGTCTTAGTTCATCGAGGCATTCAACTTTCCACTGTCTCACGGAGGAGTAAGAAATATAGATTTGTTTTCTCCACCTTTGTAATAATATAAAAGAATAGCGAAAAGGAAACTAGATTAAAACAAAGACAGCAGATACCAGAGTAGTCTAAGAGTCAGAGAGAGAAAAAAATCGTGGTCCAAGAGATAGAGATGTACATGTCCCTATTGAAAGTTAGTGCAAAAATTTAAGGTTCAGAGGGTAGAGTTAATGACAACCCCAGAAGTACACGAGGGAGTTAATCACTTTCTCACAGAAGGTTTTGTAAGAACGTTCAACATTCCGCGAAAGATTGAATTATAAAGTCTGAACTGTAACAGCAAGCTCATTGTTGGAGGAGTTTGACTCCACTTTTGAGAGAATCAACTTGTTGGATCAAGAGATTTATTGTTGAAATGCCTTCCTACTTAATCGTTATCATGGTAATGCATAACTTACCGATATTAGTTCTATAGTCTTTATGTAAAAAAAATACCTTTCACAGCATCATGAAAGGTCTTCAACTTCCGTTCTATAGTTAAAAGTCTAGTTTTGACCTCCTCATTGTCCTCCAATAAAAGAGCGGCGGAATCTACCGAGATTTTCAAGCGTTTGAGAGAATCCGCCCGAGCTTTAAGTGAGTCCTTTTTGACCCACTTTTCACCATTCTTCACATACTCCATACTAGGAAAAGAGTGAGAATCATATGTTGCATTTATAAGAGAGGGGGTAAACATAGAAATATCCACAAGACGGTCCACAATAATCCTAGATATGAGAAAACCATAGGGAAAACTTGCCAAGACATTCAAGTCTTCTACACTTTCCCACATAGACTCCTTGAATGTTAATGTCGGGTTCAACAACAACTCTCTTTGCAAATACAAGAGAACTTCAAAGTCATCAGGCCATGTTCCGTTTATGTACGGAATTACCATAGAGAACTTAGTACAAAACACATATTCGAATAGATTTTCATTGATGATAAAGCGTTTACCTAGCATTAACCATTCTAACTCACCATTGTTAGGTGAGATTCTGAGATTAGCATACAACTGGCAAAGAACTTCAACAAAAAGCTCAAAACCACACAAAATAAAAAAGGGAGACAGTTTCTAAGCATTGATGTAGGATCTTAGGAGGTAGTGAGACTCCATTAGTTACCTGAGATTGACAACACGGCCGTGAACAATAGGTAAAGTTTTGAAGGATCATACATGTGCTTATGTTTGATACCCCGAAACCGTTGCATGTCCGCGTGGGAGAGAGATCCAATCATATGGAGATGAGGCTTCTTGATGCTATCTTCTTAGTAGTAGAATCTCCATTTTTGAGGACTCGGGCAGAGAGACCATGGATCCTACGAAGGAGTTATAAAAGAGAGATGGTGTGTACTTCGACGGAACTAGAAGCGACGGAGTATTTCTTTGAGGTCATGGAGCGAGTTTTTGTCATAGTGAGAAGAATAGTAGAAGAGAGTGAAGGAAAGGATAAATAAAAAGAAAAAAGATGAGAGAAAAGAAAAGGGATCAGATAAGAAAGGGAAGGGAATTTGAATGGAAGAAGCGGTATAGGTCATAATTACTGAACAAAAATATAGAAAACACATTAAATGCATAAGTAAATAAAATAAATAAACAGTAAAGTACAATGGATTAGTAAACACATTTAATGCCAAGGCAATTTTTGAGACAGCAAAATACCTCAAGAAGAGATTTAGTAAAACTATCATCTAATTGATTTTTAGAGTCTACAAATTCAAGAGAAAATAATCATTTCAAACATGATCACGAATAAAATGATTCTTTATGTCGATATGTTTTGCCCTAGAATGATGCACAATATATTTAGAAAGACTTGAGTACTATCACAGATAATCAGAATAGTTTCATAACAAAGATCATTGTCAAGCAATTGATGCATCTTCCAAAAAATTTGAGTACCACAACTTCCAACCGCTAATTATCTAGATTCAGTGGTGGATAAGGCAACCGAAGCTTGTTTCTTGCTATGCCGTGAGACTAGATAGCGTTCCAAGATTTGGCATGTTCCACTAGTATTTTTTCATTCATTTTTGTCACCTGCAAAGTCAGCATCTTAATAGCCAATTAAATCAAAAAGAGCAGAATGAGGATACCATAGTCCTAGCTCCGTGGTTTCAATAAGGTAGCGAATGATTTCTTTTACTGCCGTGAGATGTAATTCCTTAGGTAAATCTTGATATCGTGCACACTTTCATACATTATACATTATATCGGGCCGACTTACTTTAAGATATAGTAATGAGCCAACACTACTAAAAAATAGTGAATAGTGACCTAAAAATTACCGACCTCAAATGCAGTCTGTAATTTCCCACATCCGGAGGTCAGTATTGTTAAAAAGAATAAAACTAGTTGGTTTTTATTCAAAATAAAGAAGGAAAAAAATTCTTACCTCAGAGGATCGGTATTTTTCGTGAAAAAAATGAATTAAAATAAAACTAACCTCTTGATATAAGTAATAAATAAAAAAAATGAATAAATATATTTTATTTATTCTCAATTAAATAAAAAAATAGAGAAATATTTTGATTTAATATTATTTAATTCGTCTTTTTAAGGACGATTTTTTGTAAAATTAAAAAATAAAAAATATTATAACACCGAAGAGTAGACGTCATTAAAATTAATAGTATATAATTATATTAAAATATTTATATATTAAGTTCCATAAAATTATAAATTTATATTTTTAATTAACTTTAAATAAATTGGATGACAGTTTTATGTAAATTAAAAAATAAATTAATATAAAATACTTACATCAAGAGATTGGTATTTATCTTTCATCCAACCGACCTAATGAGGTTGGTATGTTTATTTCATCCACATCCAAATACCAACACCATGCGGTAGGTATTTTGATTTCATCCAAATACTAACATCATGAAGTCGGTATATTTATTTCATCCAAATACCGACCTCATGAAGTTGCTATTTTTTCTTCATCCAAATATCGACCTCATGAGGTCGATATTTTTACTTCATCTATATACCGACTTCATGAGATCGATATTTATTTTTCATCCAAATATTGACCTAATGAGATCTGTATGTTTATTTCATCCATATCCCAATACCTACATTATGAGATCCGTATTTTTATTTCATCCAAATGTTGACATCATGAGGTCGGTGTTATTTTTATCAAAATATTGACCTCATGAGGTAGGTATTTTTACTTCATCTAAATACTGACTTCATGAGATCAGTATTTATCTTTCATCAAAATACCGATCTCATGGGGTTGACACTTTTACTTCATTAAAATTCAAATACTGACATCATGTGGTATTTATTTTTATTTCATCAAAATACTGACAGCATGATGACGGTAGTTTTATTTCATCCATGAGGTTGATATTTGTTCTTTATCCAAATATCGACCTTATGAGGTCGATGATGTTATTTTATTAAATATCGACCTCATGAGGACAGTTATGCGTAAATAAAAAAATTATAATATCGACTTTCAAAAATAGGTAAAGTTAAATATTATGCAATTTAATTAATTTTAATTTAAATATTTATATCATGGCTTTCAGAAAAATAATATTTTCAATTAACTTAAAATAAATCGTACTCTAGATGACGGTTGGACACTAAACTTGGCTTCAAATTTTAACTTTGACCTCAAACTTCATAGTGCACAAATAGGCACTTTAACTATCCCATCTTTCAATAAATAAACACGCGATTCCTACCTGGCAAAATGTGTGAAATGCACACATTCTGCGAGTGAGGAGTAATTTTCGAGAACCACAAAGTATAAAAAAATCTGAAATGACAATTCTACCGGTAATGAAGCTCTTTAATACTAGTTAAAATTAATTTAAATATTTTTTTAGTTTCAAAATGATATGTAAGATATTTTTCTGTAAAAAAAAGACATGTAAAATGTTTAGTTAGTTGGAAGTCAGTGATTGGCTCAATAATACACATGGGAGCGTTTGCATTTCACGCACTTTGGCTGCAAAAATCGTGTGTTTATTTATTGAAATATAGGAAAGATAAAGTGACTATTTATGCACTATGAAAGTTTGAGGTGAAAGTTAAAATTTGAAGCAAAGTTTAGGGTCCAATATATGTATTATATCGTTTTATATAAGATAAAAAAAATAAACTATTATTAAATACCTACCTCACGATGTCAATATTATTTATTTAATATGATTCCTTTTATTTTTCATAAAATTTAATGTGAGACCGACGTCATGAGATCGATATTTTTCTTATTATATCTAATTTATTATAATAAAAGCGAGATCCGTAGGTTGTTTTGTTTAACATATTTCTATTAATTATAAATTTTATTATTTTGCATAAGACTAATATTTCATTGAAACTTACTAATTATTGTTAAACAAGTGTAATAATTTTGTATACTTTTATCAATAAAAAGTTAAACTTTGTGGAAAAATTAAAAAGTATCCGTAATCCATATTTAGAGTATGAAACTACATTGATATGAATTAGGATATAATTATACTTATATTTATAGAGTAATGTACTAAACTATAAGTACATCATCTAATCATTAACTTAATATCTCATGTTATGATGTAGAAGTAGCATATAATCTATTTCAATATGAAATGCGAGATAATATTATTATATAATTTCGATCTTGAATGTATGTCAACTGCAGTGATCACTATCTAATTATAATGACATGTAAAAAATACTTAATCTGAGTATGAAATACGCTAATTAATTATAGACGAAATACATTATCAATTAAATAAATATCGATAATAAATTTAAGGAGATTTATTTATTAGGTTTGATATTGATAAACTTTCATTGATCGATAAAATAAATTTATATAATTAAGAAGTGTGTGTGTGTGTGTGTGTGTATATATATATATATACCTCTCGATGTCAATATTATTTATTTAATATGATTACTTTTATTTATCCTAAAATTTAATGCGATACGGACCTCATGAGGTCGGTTTTTTTTAATTATATCTAATTCATTTTCATAAAAGCCATATAAGGAGGTCGGTTTGTTTAACATATTTCTATTAATATTAATTTTTGCTGTTTAGCATACTACTAATATTTAATTTAAAGCTTACAATTAATCGTTCAAAAAGTGTAACAATTTTGTAAACTTTTACAAATAACATGTTAGACTTCATGGAATACATTAAAACAATATATATAATCCATATTTAGAGTATGAAACGTCTTTGACATGATTTATAGATTAATGTACAAATTTATTAGTCCATCGTCTAATCTTGAACTTAATATCTCATGTTATGATCTATAGGTGAGGAGCTGACATATAATCTATTCGAGTATAAAATGCGAGATAATATTATTATATACTTTTGATCTTGAACGTATGTCAAGTTGTAGTATTCACTTCCTAATTATGGTTGGCTTTTTTTTAAAAGATAGTGTTACCTAGGCGGAAAAGGGGTAGAAAATTACTTATAAAATAAGTGTAGGGGGGTTAATAGGACCTGAGTATAGAAAAAGTGTGTCTATGAGATTTCCAGCATAGGTTGAGGGGGTACTTGTGCACTATCCCATATATATATATATATATATATATATATATATATATAAAATAAATACAGACCCAAAAAGATTAGTATATTTAAATTATTATCTTACTTAAATAATATCGACTTCACGATGTCAAAATTTATTAAATATTATTAAATATAGATAATTATTTTTAAAAATAACGATATTATGTGGTCCGTAAATTAATTATTCTAAAAATACTGATACCCCTTTGTCGGTAAATTAAACAGTTCTCTTTTAAAAAAAAGAGGGATAATATCAAAACCCTAAGCCAAATATCTCTCTCTCACTCATGCCATCCAACTTGCTCCGACTGACCGCCGGCCATCTAACTTGCTCCAACTGCCGCTGCCCATCGCAACTTGCCTATACCGGTGCTACCCCATGCCATCGTCAGGCCGCGCGCAGTATTGGGTCGCACCTCTACATTGGAGGTCGTGCCGTCTCCATCGCCACCGGTGGCATGTCCACCACCATTTTGCGCAGTGGTTCGTGCAACTGCAACTCAAGATGAATTTTTAGAACCTTCCTAACAAATCTTTTTTGTTTCCATTTAGTTGAAATGTCTGAAAATAGAGTTCGAATATACATTGTTTAAGTTATTCTTTATGTTTCTCCAGAATTTGTTTGCGTTCTTTTATTCACATATCCCTTAAAAGATGTTTATTGAAGTACTTGAGGTTTTATTAAAATACCTGGTTGAAAACATATTTCCCAAATTTGTCTATTCAAATGCTTGAAGTGTTATGTTTAAGGTAGAGTTGTAATATTTTTGTTGTTAATAAATGGTTCTATCATAAAGAAAACAATCATACATTGTCGTATTTGGGATAATTAGTAGGTTGGTGGGAATCCATACTTGAGTTGAGCTCTTGATGTTAGTGAATCAATTTGAACTAATTTAAAATAAAAATACAAATGACTTAAAAGTATGACTTCATGCCCTACTTGATCTTCTTGTATGTAACATGTGCGTATAAGTAGGTTCAAACTCTATTTTTCTAGTGTTAACTTTTTCCCTCTTCTCTTGCTAGGATACTCAAGAAGCTCAACATATAAACATTTGTTATAAGATTTTATTGTTTCTTTCATCAAAGTAGGAGATAAGGTTTTGTGATTCGAAATATCTAAAGTTCAAGTACAATTATTTTCTATAATGTGTTTGTATTCACCTATTTAATTTGTGTCCATCTTGTGTTGAAACTTAGCTTTCAATTTAGAAACAATATATTTGTTAAGTATAAGTATCAACACTAGTTGATCCTATTGATGACAAAATTGATTTTCTTGTAAGATCAATTTGTGTCCATCTACTGTTGACACTGAGCTTTAAATTTAGAAATAATACATTTGTTAAGTATAACTATCAATACTAGTTTATCCTATTGATGACAAATTGATTTTCTTGAAAGATTGACTTGTGTTCATCTAGTGTTGACACTTAGCTTTAAATTTAGCAATAATATGTTTGTTAAGGATAAGTATCACCACTAGTTGATCCTATTGATAACAAAATTGATTTTCTTGCAAAATTGATTTGTGTCCATTAAGTGTTGACAATTAGCTTTAAATTGAAATATAATATATTTGTTAAGCATAAGTACCAACACTAGTTGATCCTATTGATGACAAAACTAATTTTCTTGCAAGATTTATTTGTGTTCATCTAGTATATAAATTTAACTTTAAATTTAGAAATAATATATTTGTTAAGCGTAAGTACCAATACTAGTTGATCCTATTGATAACAAAATTGATTTTCTTGCAAAATAGATTTGTGTCCTTCAAGTGTTGACACTTCGCTTGAAATTTAGAAATAATATGTTTGTTAAATATAGTGTTGGAATTAACTTAAAACTAAACTAATTAGACTAAGAAAGTTCTTAAGTTGTTTAAAAAAGTTAATGTGATTTATTTGCTGAATATAGTGTTTGAATTAAGTAAAACTAAACTAACTAGACTTAGAAAGTTGTAAAGTACGTTATATAAGTTAATGTTATTTAATTGGTGAATATATTATTGGAATTAAGTTAAAACTAAATTAATTAGACTTAGAAGGTTGTTAAGTTCTTTAAATATGTTAATGTGATTTAGTTGGTGAATATTGTTTTGGAATTATGATCAATATAAACTAATTAAACTAAGAAAGATGTTAAGTTCTTCAAATAAGTTAATATGGTTTAGTTGGTGAATATATTATTCGAATTAAGTTAAAACTAAACTAAATATACTTAGAAAGTTCTAAAGTTCTTCAAATGAGTAAAGGTGATTTAGTTGGTGAATATAGTACTTTAATTTAGTTAAAACTAAACTAACTATACTTAGAAAGATGTTAAGTTCTTCAAATAAGAAATGTTTTATTTGGTGAATATGGTGTTTGAATTAAGTTAAAACTAAACTAATAGGACTTAGAAAGTTGTGAAATACTTTATATAAGTTAATGTGATTTAGTTTGTGGATGTAGTGATGGAATTATGTTAAAACTAAACTAATTAGACTTAGAAAATTGTTAAGTTCTTTAAATAAGTTATCATGATTTAGTTGTTGAATATAGTGTTGGAATTAAGTTCAATCTAAATTAATTAGATTAAAAAAGTTATTAAGTTCTTTAAATATGTTAATATGATTTAGTTGGTGAATATAATATTTAAATTAAGTAAAAGTTAAATTAATTAGACTTGGAAAGATTTTAAGTTCTTCAAATAGGTTAATGTGATTTAGTTGATGAATATAGTGTTGGAATTAAGTGTAAACTAAAATAATTAGACTTAGAAAGATGTTAAGTTCTTTAAATAAGTATATGTGATTTAGTTTGTGAATATTGTGTTTGAATTAAGTTTAGAAAGATGTTAAGTTCTGCAAATAAGAAATACGATTTATTTGGTGAATCTTGTGTTTCAATTAAGTTAAAACTAAACTAATTAACCTAGTTACTAGAAAGGAAAGAATGGTATACTTTTTTAATTATGTAAAATATTTATTTTTCTTTTTTTGAAAGTAGATGTTGGAGATTAAATTATACTTCAGTTATTTGCAGGAAAAAGAGTTGGGTAGGTCGGTAGTTGTAGAAGAGATGTTGAAATTTACTCATGTCAAGAAGAGTACGAACACCGACGATGAAGAAAGATGAATTGAGCCACGTTCTGAAAAGACATTAGTAAGTACTCTATTCAAGTTAATCTTCTTTCTCTTTCTTGTATATATTATACTAGGTAAATTACTCGTGCTTTGCACGGGATTGGACATTTTATTAAACATACATATGATTATTCGATAATATGACCAACAATAAATGATTAAATTTCATGGAAAATGAGGAATGAAAAAGGTTCATTAGCAGTTTAATTATTGTATTTAAATTCGATTCCACAATAGCAAAAAAAAATTACAATAGTGGCAGAATAAAAAGTGTTGTTTACTAAAAAACCAAATGTAATAAATTCAACTATTTCAACAACGTTATGAGTTTTTGAATTAAAGGTGCAAGAGTAGTAACATGACATTGCAATCGAAATCAATTTTCTTTTTTGTAGAAAATGACAAAAGAGAAGATCAATTTTCAATCATCTTCTATGTAACTTTTCACAAAGGTGTTCAATTAATTAGTTGACGTTTTAAGTTATTTGTTGAAATTAACCTAAACATTTCAATTTTTTAGTTGATTAACCCGACTCGGCACGGATCCACGTGCGATTCACTTTATTTGAACTTTTCCGTTTTATTTAAATTTTTCGCGATGACTGTTATGAGAGGTTGCAACTTTTAGGAACAGTCATTACCATTTGAAAGTTTGCAAACTTTCATTAATGGTCCTGTGGATTCTGAAAGGGTTGCAACTTTTCGGAACCTGTTCTTCTTGCGTATAAATACAATTCATTCTTCAAAATGTTTGCTTACAACTTTTCTGATTTTCTTCTTCTTCTTCTGCACAAACGTTTCTTCATGTACTTTCCAGTAGTTGATTAGTTCACTTACACCAGAGTTTTTGGTATCTATACTCTGATGGTAAGTTATATTCCAAATGAAAACTCGGATACCAGAGGGGAATAAATTCCTTAAGGGGACACTGTGAATTCAGTGGACTTTTGACTTTTTCCTATTTAAAAGTGTTTCCAAATTTTGCTACATTTTATAAATTTATTTTTGTGAATTAAATTTTTGTTCATCTTTCTTACTCGTTCAATAAATTTTACTTATTTCTTGTTTCTTGAAAAATTTATTAGAAATGTGTATTTCTAGTTTTTTCTAACATAGATTGTTAACAATCTTAAGACAATTTTTTTAAAATCTATGTTTCTGCTGGAAACAAAAATATTCGTGATTTTATACTCCATTATGTCTGCAATTATATTTTATTGCGTACTAAGATTGTATCAACTTTTGTTTATCAGAAATGACAAACAATGGTGTTACAGTGGCTGTTGCTGCACCAACTCGAACTCTTGTACCACAAGCAGAGAAGCTGAGTAAATTCACATGTGTGAATTTCAAAGGATAACATCAAAGACTATTTTTCTGGTATACCACTCTTCGTGTGCAGAAATTTACAAGTGAAGAAACTCTAGTACCTGCTGATGATATGTCAGACATGGAAAATTAATGATTATTAAAGCATGGAAATAGGCAGACTTCCTATGTAAAGGCTACATTTTAAGTTCTTTAGAAGATGACTTACATAATGTCTATAGTGCAATAACAACTTCAAAAGAGTTGTGGGATGCACTTGAGAAGAAATATAAGACAGAAGATGCATACTTGGAAGAGTTTGTGCACGCAATGATTTTAGATTATAAAATTGTAGATAGTAAAACAGTTGGATCAAAAGTTCAGAAACTTCAACTTATTCTCCATAACCTAATTGTTGAAGATATGGTACTAAATGAAGCTTTTCAAGCGGATGCAATGATCGAGAAATTGCCTCCTTCGTGGAACGATTTCAAGAATTATCTAAAGCACAAGAGTAAAAAAAAAAAGCTTGAAGATCTTGTGATTCGTCTCAAGAATGAGGAAGATAACAAAAATTCCAATAAGAAGTCTTGTAAGATTTCAACAATCATTGGATTTAATATTGTTGAAGAATCTCCTACCAAAGATAATAAGAGAAAGAAGTCCAACAAGCAGAAGTCAGAACTGACAAAGAAGAAAGTCAAAGGCAACTGTTACGATTGTGGCAAGGCTGGTCAAAGGTCTTCTGATTGTCGTGCGGCAAGAAAGGAAAAGGACAAAGATAATTGCAAAGGAAAGGTCAAGAAAAAATCGTGGAAAAGATGGAAGATGCAGAAGACTTGTGTGCAATGATCTCAGAGTGTAACTTAGTTAGAAATTCCAACGAGTGTTTTCATGACTCAGGTTTCAATAGATATATTTGCTATGCGAAAGAAGCATTTGCAACATACACTTCTGCTGAGTACAATGAAGATTTGTTCATGGGAAACATAGAAACAACAATGATTGCGGTAACTGGGAAAGTAATGTTGAAAATGACATCGGACAAGGTGTCGACTTTGAACAATGTTTTGCATGTCCCTACTACTAGGAAGAATTTAGTTTCTGTTGCACTGCTTGTTAAGAACAGGTTTAAGTGTGTCCTAATTAGTGATAAAGATGCAATTGGTAAGAATGAAATGTTCATAGGAAAGGGCTACCTCAATGAGGGTCTTTTCAAAAAGAATGTAAGTGTTATTGAGAGTATTAATAAAAATTCAGCTTATGTTTACTTATTGGAGTCTAATGATTTATGGCATGCCCGTTTGGGACATGTAAATTACAAAGACTTGCAAAAATTGGTTAATCTTGAAGTATTGCCTGATTTTAAATGCGATAAATCGGAATGTCAAATTTGTGTGGTTAGTAAGTTTGTTAAACATCCTTATAAGTCTATTGAAAGAAATTGCAAAACATTAGACTTAATTCACGGAGATATATGCGATATGAATTCAACACCGTCTCGTGGTGGAAACAATTATTTTATAACTTTTATTGATGACTGCACTTGATTTTGTTATGTATATTTTCTTAATAGTAAGGTTTAAGCAATTGATGCATTTAAGCAATACAAAAATGAAGTGGAGAACCAATTGAATCTAAAGATAAAAATGATTCGGAGTGACAGGGGTGGAGAATATGAATCTCCTTTTGCAGAGATATGTTTGGAATATGGTATTATTCATCAAACTATTGCACCTTATACACCAAAGTAAAATGGTTTGGCGGAACAGAAGAACAGAACATTAAAGGAAATGATAAATACCTTAATCGTCAATTCTGGTTCACCGCGAAACGTTTGGGAGGAATTCATCCTGACGGCTAATAAGATACTCAATAGAGTAGTCCATCGATAAACACAATTAATTCCATATGAGTTGTGGAAAGGAAGGAAACCAACCTTGAAATATTTAAATGTGGAGGGGGGCGTTTAGCCAAGGTAGAGGTTCCTTTACCGAAGAGGGTTAAAATTGGATCCAAAACAGTAGATTGTGTAGTTATTAGGTATGCTTTGAACAGTAATGCCTGTCAGTTTTTTGTTAACAAATTTGATAATCCTGAGGTTCATGTTAATACGATAACTTAATCAGATATTCCAGAGTTTTTGAAAATATTTATTGGTATAAAACTGAATGTGAGTCAATAAGTGAAAGACCTAAATAGTCAAGAAAAGAATCAATGAAATATATTCTAACGGATGAGGAATCTAGGCGTAGTACTCACCAATGGAAACATGCTTCTTTCGGACCAGATTTTGTTGCACTATTACTTGAAAATGAGCCTCAAACATTTAAAGAAGCTATATCTTCGTCTATGTCAAATTATTGGAAAGAAGCACTCAATAGTGAGATAGAATTAATTTTAAGTAATCATACTAGGAAATTGACTGATCTTTCTCTAGGAAATAAACCTTTAGGATAAAATTTGATCTTTAAAATGAAAATGAAACAGGATGGGACTATTGACAAATATAAGACTAGACTAGTAGTCAAAGGGTACTGACAAAATGAAGGTTTGGACTACTTTGAACATACTCTCCAGTAACAAGGATAACATCAATTAGAATGTTAATAGCACTAGCAGCAGTGCATGATCTTAAAATCCACCAAATGGATGTAAAGAAAACCTTCTTAAATCGAGAGTTGGAGGAAAAATTTTCATGGAACAACCTGAAGGGTTTATAGTTCCTGGTAAAAGAAAAAAAAGTGTGCAGACTTATGGAGTTACTTTATGGACTCAAGCAAGCACCCAAACAATGGTATGCTAAATTTTACCAAACAATGTTTGCAAATGGATTCAAGATTAACGAATGTGATAAATATGTTTACATTAATAATGTTATTAATCATGAAGTCATTGTTTGTTTGTATGTTGATGATATGTTAATAATGAGTAAAGACATTGATGATATAAATGCTACTAAGCGCATGCTGTCCAGCAAGTTCGATATGAATGACTTAGGAGTTGCAAATTTTATCTCAGCGGTCATGATAATAAAAAATCCCTAGGGACTAGCATTATCTGAATGTCATTATACTGAAAGAGTGTTGGATAAATTCAAGTACTTGAATTTCAATGTTATCAAAACTACAATTGATTTTTAAGTTGTACATTTAAAAAGAATGAAGGTCAAAGTGACTCAGAATTGGAATATGTCAAAGTGTTTGAAAGTTTGATGTATATTATGAATTGTACGTGATTAGATATAGCATGTGCCATTAGAAAACTGAGTCGGTTAACTAGTAATCAGAATCAAACTCACTGGATGGCAATAAAACCTGTGTTGGGTTATCTAACATATACACAACATTATGCTTTACATTATAATAAATATTTTGCTGTGATTGAAGGATAAATTTATGCAAATTGGATCACCAGGTCAAATGATGTAAAATCCACGAGTGATTATGTGTTCTTACTTTGTGGAGGAGCAGTCTTTTGAAAATCGACCAAACAGACATGTGTTGCTCCCTCCACAATGGAATCTGAATTCATTGCTTTGCATAAGACTGGTGAAGAAGCTGAATGGTTGCAGAATTTTCTAAAGAATATTCCATTCTAGCCAAATCCATTTAGACCTATTTTGATACATTGCGATAGTCAAACAACAATAGGTAGGCAATGATGTTCTGTAAAACGGGAAGTCTCGTCATATATGACGGAGATATAAAACCGTAAGACAAATTCTCTAGAGGATTTCTCACAATTGACTAATAAATTCAAGCGATTATGTGTTAGATACACTAACGAAAGGCCTAGTGAGACAGAAAGTTGAAAGACCAACTAAGGGAATGAGTTTATGGCTTAGGACAAGTCAGCATGAGGGAAACTCTATCTAGCAGACTGGTGATCCCAAGAGCTAGATTCAAAGACAAAAACAAAGTTGTGACTAACGGCACGACATTGTCAGTTAACTCAATCCATTATCATGAGGAAGACAATGTTCAGGAACAAGATTACGACTTTAAGGCTTTTTAATGAGGTAATAAAGCTTAAAGATTTTAATTATTAGCTATGTTTGGTAGATTTGACTAAATAGTGTATCTACGAGATGACATGGTCAGAAATCACCTATGTGAGTGTGAAGTGAAAGTCTCTCCAAAGAGAATTTCATGTCAAAAGCCTATTCTTTATACACTCATGAAACCAAGAGTTGTTCATGGCTGAAACAAACACAATCGTAAGAACCATAAACAATTAATGGTTAATTGTGTGACACATAGTTGTCTAGGTATACACCAAAGCTCGACAGTTCAAACATATCACATCTACCGAGTGACTGATTATATCCGACTTATGTTCACTACGAAAAGTCTAAGAGGAAACCTACTTATCCAGATGCAACTAATCCTTGCCAATAAAGTACACATTTATTTGTGAATTCATATGCAATATCCATTCCCCATCAATGTGGGGGATTGGTGGGTATGTTGCAAGAATTTATGGGAAATAGAAGAAAAAAGAGGAACTTGAAAAGTTGAGAACTTGAATAGTAGGGAACTTGAAAAGTCATCTTATGCTTTAATGAAAAGGCATTTGTCCCTCATCGGTGGTGGAAAGAAAAATAGGAGAGCTTAAATATATAAACACTCCTATTAATTGTTAAAAAGGTTGGAAAGAGGGACCCCTCTCACCACGTCGTTGTTGCCTCTCGCTTGGCTCAACTTCCTACGGGTTGAGCTTCGGCATTGGCAATTATTTATTTATTTAAATAAATAAATTATAAGGGCAAAAACATTTTCAATTAACTATTTGATGTGTTATGTTATTTAGTTGAAATTAATCGAAATGTTTCAATATTTCAATTGATTAACCCGACCCGACTCGAATTTATGCGCGACCCATTTTATTTGAACTTCTACATGACCACTAATAAAAGTTTGCAACCTTACAAATAGTAGTGACCCTTCCTGAAATTTTCAAACCTTACCGAACCTATTCTTCTTGCCTATAAATATCATTCATTCTTCAAAATATTTGTTTGAGATCTTGTTCTTCGGCACAAACTTTTCTTGGTATACTTTCTTGCTTTTTATTGGTCCGCTGACATCAGAGTTTTTGGTATCTATACTCTTATGATTGAGATCATTTTACCCTGGGAGGATATGTTCCAAATCAAACCTCGGATACTAGAGGGATTTAGTGGACTTGATCTTTTTCCTATTTAAATGTTTTTCCAGATTCTGGTACGTTATACATATTTTGTATTTTTATAAATTAAATTTTTGTTCATCTTTCTTACTTGTTCAATAAATTTTAGTTACTTCATGTTTCTGGAAAAAATTATTAGAATCCGTATTTCTGTTCCTAACACAGATTGTCAACAGGTTGTAGTATTGGTTCTCCCACCGGATGGTTAGTATGAGTGACAATAACGATGTTGTGGGTCGTAATATCTTCTAACTCATGTAACCTAGGTGTCATTTATCTACCAAATTTACCACCCCATGTCTTTCTTATTCATTGCGAGGAAGAATGCCTCCCATATAAATAGTGATGGTCTTACTTTTTTATCACAATGTTGGAGTAATTGCGATTTATTTAGTGGGTGAACATGGTCAGCCATATTGGCCATCACTTCCCATTGAACTTAATTATTTTACTCATTATTTTATCTTTTTATGTCTTGAAACTCATGTAACCTCTAGGTTATTTGCCTATCAAAGTTACTACTCAATAGTCTTCCTATTCATCGCTAGAAAGAATGTCTCCACTATATATAATGATGATCTTATATTGTTCGATGTATAAGAAAATATAGAGAGCATTAAAATGTGTAAAAAAAAGTTCTTATTATTAAGGAAGATGTTCTTTGTATGAATCTTTACATTCAATTCTTTTCTCATATTTTTTGACTAATAATTGGAGATTGTGTTATGTTTTCCGGAAAAAACAAGTTAAGAAACTATTGTTTGATTGGTGAGAAAACTTTTTGTCGTGGGCTTAAATCTCGTTAAAAAGAGCAAGATATATATTCATGTCTCAACCTGAATTTTTTTTTAATTATAATTTTGTAATTCCACCAATAAAAACCACATGAATTCTCCATATATATATATATATGTATATATATATATATATATATATATATCATTTTGTAATTTTTTATTTTATTTTTTTGACAGAAACTATACTCTCTAATAAGTTGAAGAATATCTACGCATACACCAAAATTTGTTTTCTCTATTCAAGTTTTGTTGACATATTTTCTTGCTTACAACTATGTTATGAAATTTTCTTTCGACTCGTAGTTCTATTAGAAGTAATATTTTTATGACACAAATATATGGGTAAATTATGTGTACATCTTAATTATTACTTTCCTCAAACTCACTTGTGTGATTACATGAAATATTCTTTACTAAAAAAATCAACTTCAAAAGAGGTCTAAATAAACCCATCGTTTGGATTGTGGATCAATTAGAAAAAAAACTCTTTATCCCAAAAAAATAGGGATAATATGTGTACATCCTACCTCCTAGATTCAATTATAAGATGAATATGTTTTTCACTACTAAAATTTGATATTGTAGAAGACTTTATTTACATCATGTTGTTGTGATATTGAAGGTTGATGACAAATTTTGACAACTTGCCTTACAAAAAGTCCTTGTGATCGTCAAAAAGTTGTTTTGAAACCTGGAAGAATCACCATAATATATTCGGCATTAACAACAATATCACATTATTTAATTTATCTCTTGATATATTTTGGGATATTTCTTAAGGAAATGGAACTGATACACACCCTTCTAATACAATTGAGCTCTGTAATTTTATACTTTGTAATTTCATCATTTTCTTTCTTTTAAACTAAAACTATGCAATTGAAAACTCAACGATATATTAATGTGCGTGTTGAACTTTTCCATCCCATTTCACTGGAATGTTTTTTGACTAATCATGAATAGATTGATTCTATGGGTTGAAATCTTTCATTTCGAGAGGGTAAAACACGGTGAAGTTTGACATTTTAGCTGAGAAACTTTTTGATGAATAACCAATTATGAGATAACGAGTAATAAACTTGTATAAGTGGTAGCTATGAGAAAGAATGTCCTGAAGGACACTACAATAGCAATTTGGAATGCTAGTTTATCAATTAATATTTTCTTATATTCATTTTAAGGTTAGTTAAAATTCTCTTTCTTGACCTTTCTAGTAAGGTTTTAAAAAAAAGAACTCTTAATTCCCATTCCTTTATTCCATTATGCTAATCTAGGAAGTCTTCCTTTTTTTCTCCCATTCTTTGACCCCGATCAATTGAAATATTTCTATTTCTCGAGTTATCCCTATACATTGTCCATGCATTTATGAGAAAGAACCTCAGCTATATTTCTTTGCACTTCTCAATTTTATTGTTTTAACTAGCGGTAGACCCACACTATATCGTGGAGGAGCATGTGCACCCAGTATCTTTCGAAAAGATCATATGTATATATGTATATCTAATTTGAAAAATTGGTAGAAGTTGAAATATATTTTAACAGTGCACCCACAAAAACATAGAAGTCACCTTGTGCAAATAGTAGAATGTAGATATACCACCCTCTAGACCATTGTTCGAATCACACTTAAACCTCTTTTTATTTTAAGCTTATCTTAAACCTTATATTTGAGCTATGTTTATATTTGTGCACCCAAAGCGTTCAAATACATGGTAAGGCGTTGTGAAATAACTATAACCATACAAAATAGTAAATTATTTGAAATGTACTTAATCTCCATTAAAGACACATTATCCTTAACATGCAATGTAATTTTCGTACTTAAAAGTCTTGCTTATAGAGAGTAAGATACACCAATATTGAAAAGGAAAGTTTAGTTAAGGTTAGAATTCTTCATATTCCCTTTAGGTAATGAGGACGGAGAATGTGGACCATATTTCTCCAAATGATAATTTTGTGCCCTCTTAATTTGATGCACACAATTCCATTTTGTAGCTAAAAAGGTTGAGGTATAGTCTTTAAGTTGGAGACCTGGCATCGATTTATCATCCTCATCTTTTTTTACTTGTTTACACATTCTTCGTGTAAGACGATTCAAACAAAAGATAGGATTTTCTACATTTAAATCGTTGTCATAAGTACTTGAACATGAGTAGGGTTTCAATGTTTACCAGATTCCTCTACTATATAAGTCTATTTGTTAGGGGAGCATAATTTCCTTAGATTTTCTTGATAATGGTGTATTAGAGTTTGATATCTAAAGATTAAATCATCCCTGATAATTGTGCATATTGGGAGTTCATTAAGAGAATCAATAAAATCGATTCATATTGTCCTTAATTTTTTGGAGGAGCAACAAAACTCTTTAGGATTACTTTATCTTTGGTGATCAATAAATCTCTAATCGTATCCAAATTAGATGGAATTTTGATTTCTTATGTTCCTATACAATCAGAATGTAAGTAGTTGTGAAGGGGGATGAAGGTATTTTCTACATTAGGAACTCACGAAAATGATGGAAATTTCATATTTTTATTGTTTTGAAAAAAGTACATGATTGAAATATCTTAAGCATATTTGATATTTTTATAACTTCCTAAATTACCCAGAAAATACTTTTTTTAAAGTATCAATTTTTTGTTCATATTGGCCATTTAATTAATTATCAAAAAATGAAAATAATGTTTTGTCCCAAGCCTAACCTAATCTTATTAGGGTAAGGCCACATTCTTAGACATGTCTATAAAAGATAACTTCAACTTCCTATTAAGCTCAACTTTATTTCATCTTACTATGTTGCCACCTTGCTTACGTCTGAATTTTACACTAGTCCTTATTGTCTTGTGGGCTTGACAAGCTCCCTATTCCAACGTCCTCGTCTCTCTTCTTCTCATACAAGATGTGTCAATCAATCAAGGTAGCGTAACTCCTATCTTTTTAACTTCCTTTATTCATCACTTTTCTAACTATTTGTTGCTTATACATGTGAAACAATTTGTTGTTGAAAAAATTTATTCTAAAATTCTAAAATTAACTTGTGAGATTAAAAAATGGCTAAAAAGGGAAATTCATTTGTGGAGAGAATCAAAGGAAACTATTCAGTTTCTTACCTAGAAGATATTAATTACTTTATTCAAAATTACACATGTAGTCATTACATATATATATATATATATACATACATACATATTTATAGTAAAATCTACATTTTTGGGCTACCCCGTGACGTGAAAAATCTTACTATTATTTTCTATCTCCTAGTATTCTTTCTGTTAGAAGTTTTTAATAAGAAGGTTGTTGAATGTACTTCAAGTGGTATAAATTTTGGCTACCCCGTGACGTGAAAAATCTTATTATTATTTTGTATGTCCAAGTATTCTTTCTGTTAGAAGTTTCTAATAAGAAGGTTGTTGATTGTATTTCAAGTGGTATGTAACACATAAAACTTCGTTAGATGACGTTAAGCACATATTGCAGCAAAATGACTAAGTTGAAGTGTCTATTCCCACTTTATGGTCTTTCTATTGTGATGACGAATACTTCCCGGGTGCAGTGTCAAATCTAAATAGAATCTGAAGTAGGAACCAAGACGTCGTGAATCTAATTCGCAATGGATCATAAGAGGGTTCAATCGTATACGACTAATGTTGACAAAAATTGCAAAACTTCTTGTAAGAGCATCAGTAAAATTATGAGGAGAACTGGAATAGAGTCTATTAAATTCATATTTTATATTTTTTTCCATAATATCATATATGGAAATAACATAAAAATATTCATTCATATATAACTATGATGGTCCACCATATGAGAATTACATCTCTCAGGTGTAGTTCAATAATTTAACATTTGGAAGAAAAGGAAGAGATAGCTAGAATAAACTTTTTTAACTTAAATAAGAGTGTATGAATATTAGTAAAATCTTTTCCTATTTTTGTTATGTGCAACACCAACACATAATCTATAAGACAATACCATTATCGTACCCCCTTTTATTAAAAATGACATCGTATGTTTAACCAAACTATTTTTTGAACGTCCTTATCTCTTTCCTCTAGCATCGAATATATATTAGTTGTATTCTCTAACTTGAAGTGTTAGTTTATTCAATGACGTCATAACAACGGAATGGTGATTTAATTTAGTGAGAAAAATGGATTAAGTCGCGTTACTTCTGATAATGATGGCAATGAGCTCTCAGATAATCAATACAGCATAGATGAGAAGGTTTTCATAGTTTAGATGATGTTGAAGCTGTAAAACTCAATATGAAATCTTTGTATGATGGTCGTACTATGTCTTTGAATGTTATCGGTCTAGATTTTGCTTATGTCTAAGGAGGACAACATTATTATGGACGTGGTGGGTGTGATTTATATGGTGGTGGTTTTGGATATCGATCTTGAGGTGGGATATATGGTAGTTTTAAAGGTGGTTAGGGTAGTAGCAAGAACTATGCAGGTGATGGTTGATATGGCGATCCTGGTGGAGGTATGGTGGAGTTTGCGGTGGTACAGGAGGAAGTGGGTATTTCAATTGTGAGTATGCTGCTCATTTCCAAGGAAATGTAGTCAAGGTTACTGATACGGCAGTGTTAGTGGTGGTAAATATGGTTGAGTCACGGAGAAGGTGGACGTTGTGGTTGTTGTTACAAGGTAGGGGAAAAAGGTTGGTAACATTGGCATCCTCTTTATAAATATAATTACCACCACCTCCACCTCCATTCCCATGCAACCATATCTCTGACCTCTTGTTCAACTGCAATATTCACAACCTTGACTACATTCCCTTGTGAAATGACAATCTTATCCACACTTGCAATACTCACTTCCTATTCTACCACAACAGTTGTACCATCGCCAGGTCAGCATACCTCCAACCACCATCGTCATATAACCTGTAACCTCCATACCGCCTATTTCAACCCTAACACCTTCACCACCACAATATCTCCCACCAAAAAATGTATAAAACAACAAGTACCATAGGAATCACTTCCACCTCCTCTGCGATCACGGGATCCTCTTTTGATAAGAGCACCATTTGGCCGGCAACATTTGTAGCCTTCGTATGACCATCAATACCAGATTTCACATCGAGTTCAACTGCTTCCCTAACAATAAGCTGCGAAAATCTTTACGTCGTATACTAGATTGATAAACAAGAAAACTCATCACAACCATCATTTGGAGAAACAAAATTGAATCTCCTTTGGTCACTAAACAACTTCACTGTTCCTTTTTTCTTACGCCTCTCGTTGTACCAACTTACAAAAGAGTTGATTATACGTAAAATTCACTTTTACATTAAATCATATAAACGACCATAATCAAAAAGCTCGTGTTCAATGAAAAAAATAATGAGCTCTAACACATACACTTCATTTAATTATAAGTTGGTAGCAAAAGGTTATATAATTATTGATATTTTTATTATGTTATGTTTATGTAGGAAACTTTTTTTGAATTTTTTCAAATAAGAAGCTAAAGAAAGAATAAAGTTATATGATGAAAAAAAGAGATGATAAAATCCTAATGATCAAATGGTGATGATTAATCAAGATTTCATAACAATTCTTGACGTGTTGAGATCTGCCAATCATTATTGTCTTTTCAAACCTCAACTTCTCAAAAAGGTCTATATATGGTTACCTTCTTTAGTACTGAATTATTGTATACTCTTTTGATTGATGACGAGGACTAGAGCTAATGTTACTAGTGGTATAAGGGAGGCACTTCTTGAGGCTGTTGTTGAGGCCCCAAGTAGGGGTAGGGGTAGAGCTCGAGCTAGAGGTCGTTCTCGTGGTACAACACTAGCAAGGGGTCGTGGCTGTGGAGCAGCACCAGTGAGAGGTCGTATTAGAGAGGTCTATCTAATGTGATAGATTAATTACAAAGATGTTCAGGTTTCTCCATAGCCTGTATTCACACCTTTGCTTCATGATAAACTATTGTGGGCGTTAAGTGTGCTAGGGGGTTTTTCTCAGGGTGGTGGTGCAACCGCCACACCACGTGACTCTCATACTAGAGAGAAGCTACCAATGGATCCCGCGGTTCAGAATGATGTTGCACCAGCAGTTGGGGGTCAAGTTGCACTGGTTGTTCTGAAAGAGGATGAGCATCGTAGATATGAGATATTTCAAAACATGGACCCACCACAGTTTCAGGGTTGGAAGAGCGAGGAAGCTCAAGAGTTACTAACTGCATGCCAAGAGTTGCTAGATCTGGTTGGATTAGCTGGGTCACATGGGGTTTTATATGCTAAACTCCATCTTCGTGGGCAAACGAGAGAGTGGTGGAGGACTTATTAGGGGGGTTTTCCAATTGGATCTCTTCTAGTGACTTTGGAGCAGTTTTCTAATGCATTCCATGATTGTTTTATCCCTTGTAGCATGAGAGAGAAGAGTCTCTTGAGGTTTTAGAATTTTAGACAGGATAGTTTATTGATTACAGAGTGTGAGGCGCGTTTTTGCTAGTTGTCTAGGCATGCGTTGGCCATTATTCCATATGAGACAGAGAGGATTTGCAGATTTTTAGGGGATGACTTTATCTATCAAGTCGTTGTGTTTTGGGCATCTAGAGAGGGGGATTCTTTCAATTTCATTATTAGCGCCACTAAATAAGTAAAATTGAATGAGAGAGAGGAGTTTCAGGACCCTAATAGGGCCCGTACATCAAGCCAGTTTCATGTTTCCTCATCGGGAGATAGGGGATCACAAAGAGGGTGTAGTTCATTTCAGAAGCAGGGACTTTTAGAGTGTTTAGACATCTAGGAGTTCTTATAGCCCAAGCCTGGGCTCGTACGGTTCCCAGCAGTGACCTACGGGGCGAGTCAATTATAGTTGGTTTTAAGGGTCCACATAGTAGTTCCTAAGTCAGAGATTTTGCTTTACTGGTGGAGATCCTTATCAACTGATGCGACAGTGTACTTCCTGTTAAACTAGACCAGTAGTACCACAGAGTAGAGGTCATGGCAGAGTTCAGTCAGTAAGAGGCGAAAGATTTTCTGGTAATTGTGTTGCACCTCAACATTGTGGGAGTAGAGGTCCACCTAGGTTTGAGGTGGAGGAGAGAAACAGTGTTATTCTTTCATAGGGAGACTCGAGGCAGAGATCTATAGTTCTATTACAGGTATCAACCTAGTATGTCGTCGACCTGCGTTTGTATTGACTGATCAAGGGTCTACATTCTCTTATGTGTCTACGTATGTTGATGCTGAATTTGATATGATATGTGATAGCATGACTTTACCTATTCGTGTTTCTAGACCCGTGGGTGAGCCTTTAGTGGTTGATCGAGTGTAACAATCTTGTCTTGTTTCTTTGGCTGGATATGACACTTGGGTAGACATAATTATTCTGGGGATGGTAGACTTTGATGTTATTTTAAGTATTAATTGGCTTTCTCATTATCATGTTGTCCTTGATTGTAATGCTAAGACTGTGACATTAGCGATGACTGGTGTTCCGAAGGTTGAGTGTAAGGGTGTTAGTGGTTCTTATCCTAGCAAGGTCATCTCTTTTATCCGTACTCAGAGATTGGTGGAGAGAGGGTGTTTGACTTACTTAGATTTTATTCGGGATACTAGTGTTGAACTACCTCCCTTGGACTCTGTTCCCATTGTTCAAGAGTTTCCCGATATATTTCTTTCTTATCTTACAGGTGTTATCCCTGGTAGGGATATTGATTTATCTATTGATTTGGATCCGGGAACTAAGCCAATTTCTATCCCTCCATATTGTATGGCTCCCGCATAGTTGAAAGAGTTGAAGGATTGATAGCAGGATTTATTGAGTAAGGGTTTTAATCGCCTTATTGTATCACATTAGGGTGACCCTGTATTATTTGTAAAGAAGAAGGATAGGACTATGATATGTGTATTGATTACAGACAGCTAAACAAGGTAAAAGTGAAGAATAACTATCCTCTTCCGCGTATTGATAACTTATTTGATCAGCTACAACAAGCATCATTATTCTCTAAGATTGCTTTGAGGTCTTGGTATAATCAGTTAACGATTAGGGCATCAAATATCCTTAAGACACTTTTTCGGACCCAATATAGGAATTATCAGTTCCTAGTGATGTACTTCGAATTGACTAATGCCCCAACAACATTTGTGGAGTTGATGAATCGGGTATTTAGACCATACCTTGATTTTTTTTGTGATTGTTTTCATTGATTACATCTTGGTTTACTCCAGGACTGAGGAGGACCTTGTCCGACACTTGAGGATTGTACTTCAAAGGTTGAGAGAAGAGACGTTGAATGCGACGTTCTCAAAGTGTGAGTTCTCGCTTACTTCTGTGGCATTCATGGGACACGTAGTGTCCAAGGAGGGTATTAGAGTAGACCCCACCATCATTAAGGAAGTTAGAGGCTGGACGCGACCCACTTCACCTTCCTAGATAAGAGGTTTCATGGGATTGGCAGGCTATTATCGATAATTTGTTTCGAGTTTCTCTACTATTGCAGCTCCATTAACTAGATTCACTCGACAAGATGTGGGTTTATAGTGGTCTGATGCATGTGAGGAGATCTTTAAAAAGCTCAAGACTTTATTGACTTCGGCTCCTGTGTTCACTCTACTTGGGGAGGGCGTAGATTTTACTGTGTATTGTGATACTTCAGGAGTTGGATTACGTTGCGTGTTGATGCAGAAAGGGAAGGTGATTGCTTATACTTCTAAGAAGTTGAAGTTCCATGAGAATAACTACCCTACTCATGATTTGGAGTTGGCGGTTGTGGTATTTGTACTTAAGTTATGGCGTCATTATTTGTATGGGTTGCATTGTGAGATATTCACTGATTATCGGAGTATTCAATATATATTCAGTCAGAGGGATTTGAACTTGAGGAATCGGAAATTGCTTGAGTTATTGAAGAACTCTGATGTGACCATTTTGTATCATCTAGAGAAGGTAAATGTAATGGCCGATGCTTTGAGTAGGAAGACTCCTAACATGGGGAGTCTTGCATCTTTTAGTATTGGGGAGAGAACATTGTCTAGAGATGTTCAGGTATTACCTAAAATACATTTCCAATTGTAGATTTTAGAGGAGAGTCATGGGATTATTGCTTTTGTTGAGGCTCGATCTTCTTTAGTAGAGCAAATTTGTGCGCACCAGTTTGATGATGAAAATTTATGCCTCATTTGAGACAGAGTATTGAAAGGGGAATCTAAGGAAATTGTCATTGACTCTGATGGTGTGTTGAGGATCGGAGGTAGGATTTGTGTGCCCAAGATGGGCGATTTGATTTGATTGGTTCTTAAGGAAGACAATTGTTAATCGATATTCCATCCATTCGGGAGTGGTGAAGATGTATCATGATCTGAGTAAGCATTACTGGTGGTGTGGGATGAAGAGGGATATTTCAAACATAGTTCCGAGGTGTTTGACTTGCCAGAAGGTCAAATGTGAGCACCAATGGCCAAGGGGTGTATCTCCGAGGATACCTATTCCTACTTGGAAGTGGGAGAGGATTACTATGGACTTTGTTTTGGGTTTGACTATCAATATGTGTGGTTATTAATATATTTTGATTGTTATTGATAGGATGACCAAGTCTTCCAACTTCATTCCGATTAGGTTGAAGTATACGGCAAAAAGTTAGATGAGCTATATATTAGTCGTATTATGCGACTACACAGAGTTCTTGTGTCTATCATATCATATTAAGGTTAACTATTTACTTCTTACTTCTGGATGGCAGTTCAACATGGTTTGGGTACTCAATTAGATATGAGTACAACATTTCACCCTCAGACAGATGGTCAGTCTAAGAGGACGATTCAGGTGTTGGAAGATATGCTTCGAGCATGTGTGATCGATTTGGGTGCTACATTGGTTTGGAATTTACCCTTAGGAGAGTTTTCCTACAATAACAGTTATCACTCTAGCAATCACATGGACCCATTTGAGGCGATCTATGGGAGACGATGCAAGTCTCAGATAGGTTGGTTTGATTCAATGGAGATGGACTCTTTGGATACAGACCGGCTTAGAGATGCTATAAAGTAAGTTCGTATAATTCAGTATAGACTGTTGACACCCCACAATCGACAGAAGTGTTATGCAGACCAGACATCTAGATTCTTAGTCTCTATGAGGGGGATCATGTTTGTCTTTAAGTATCACCTATGAAAGGTGTGAAGAGGTTCGGCAAAAAAGGGAAGCTTAGCCCTAGATTCATTGACCTTTTAAGATTTTGAGTTGAGTGGGAGAGGTGGCTTATAAGTTGTTGTTTCAACCTATTTTATAGGCTATTAATCCTTTTTTCCATGTCTCTATGCTTCGAAAGTATATTCCGGATGAATCCCATGTGCTTTCACTTGTTTATGCGCAGCTCAGTCAAAACTTGACATTTAATGAGGAGCCTATCGCTATTTTGGATAGGCAGGTTCAGAAGATTAGAACAAAGGAGATAGCTTCAGTGAAGGTGCAGTTGAAGCATCGATTAGTAGGAGAGGCAACTTGGGAGAAAGATTCTTACGTACGTGCCAAATACCCTCAGTTTTTTGAAGCTTCATGTATTTTATGTTACTTTATGTTCGAAGACGAACATGATTTTTCGTGGTGTATAATCTAATGACCCACGAGGTCATTTTTGAAAATTTGAATTATTCGTATAACTTGAGTTAAATTATTTATAGCTAATGGTAAATAATGGAATTAGTAGATAGTAAGTGGACGAAAGTGATCATTTATTTATTATCCTATACTATTAGGATCATGTATTAAAGGAATAAGTTAGTGGTTTTGGTCTGTTTAATAAACAATTGATTCTAAAAAGAATGAGAGATAGAAACCTTACCTAAGTGACGCACACGAGAGGAAAAGAAATCGCGATTTGCATGTAAAAATCACTCGGACTTTGTTATAATTGGTTTTTCTTAATTCATTATGCGTAAAGGCAGTATTTTATGAATGTAAGGAATGGGTTTGAATGTGCAATAATGTTCCGTCTTATACAAAGGTGGGTTAATTATAGTTGGGGTCAATTGATGCGAGGTAACTAATGATGGTTAGTTTACAATTGGACACAATATTTTATGTAAAACAATGAAATTAATTAGTTATTATTGTAATGGAAATTACGTTATGGTTGTAAAGTTACTTGTCACTATTCTGGGGATATAGGGAAGCATTGAAAACAATAATGGGATAGCTAATGATTTCCATTGGTTTGCCATCATGTGCCAATCATTGGTGGATAGAAAAGAAATGTAATGATTTCCAATGATTGGCCATCATGAGACAATCATTGGTGGTTAGAAAAGAAGAAAACAGAACACACGTTAATGTGCATTCATTAGACATAATTTGAGAATATTAGTTATTATATTATGATTCATATTTGATATATTGGTATATAATTTATATATTGGATGAATAAGATTTTGTGAGTATCATTTAAAATAAGACGTTGAAAAAAATTGGGATACAATCCTAGACTTCAAACTTGGGAACTATGATAGTGGAAATTTTAATTGACATCAAGAATTACAAACTTGATTATGAATTTGAGTTAATTTTAAGTTAAAGGTTAAACACATAAAAATGTGGGAATTGTTAGTTTCAAAACCTTATTGTGAATATATATACAGGAATAGATTGCATTGATTCGGAAGTGCAACGAAAATGGAAAACTAGAGTCTCAGAGTGATTATTCGGTTGGCTAAGGCAAGTGGATTTCTAAACCATTGGTAAGCGTATGAAATTCGTGTATTTCCTTGTGTGGTGTTGAGAATGATTTGGGGACTTATTGCTTATATGTTGGTGTTGTATTCCTTGTTGTAAATTGTGTTTTGTTATCAAATTGGTTATCTCCTCAATTTTTTTTATTTAAGCATGCCATTTGCATTGTAGCAGAGACATGGTAGTGATAAGAGTTAAGTGATAAGAGGATGTACCATTTCGAGGGTCGTATCGCGCGCCGTGATGGATATTATATTTCGAGGGACATAAGGCGCGCCGCGACGGTTACTATTATCGAGGATAGTATCATGCGCCACGAAAGATGCAAGGATAGATATTTCCCCCATGAGTCCCAAACTGAGAGACAACGGGTGTGTATCTTTAGAGAAGACATGCATAACTATACTTGATATAGCATCTCATGGCATTACACATTTTTATTATTGATGAACCTAAACAAGTGTTTTGCTTATCTTGTGGGTGTTTCTCTGTGAATGTTGTGACTGTTGAATATTGAGAATATGTAAATTGATAGAGTGTGGCTATCGAGTTGTTTGTTTGGCAAATAGTGAGTTTTTTGGATGTAGCGTGGAAGTTCGGATAGGGTGTAAGGAGTACCCGTTTTTGTTCACTTAACTTGTGTTTAGAGGATTTCTTATTGGGTACCACGTGGTTCGTACTAACCCCTTACTTCTAGAAATTTTTGTAGGATACGAGCCCGATTCTTCGTGATACCTTCCATTCGTTTTGTTTTCGAGGCATCTTGTGGCGGATTGTGAGGTAGGTCTTTGTCGTCACATCGAATTTTCCTACTAATGTTTTTGACTTTGTTTTTACTTGAAAGACAACTTCATTCTAGACTCGTACTTTTACTTCAATTATAGTATTTACATTAGAGGATTTTGCACGTGACAACCAGGTTTTGGGGATAAAATTAAGTTGAATTATTTTCATAGTAGTAAGTGTTATAAGACTTAGGTTTTATTTTCGCATTTTAGCAAAATTATATTGTTAGACTGACTTATCTTGGGGGAGATAAGACCAGTGTCATCACACTCATTTTTGGGTCGTAACATCTTCTTCTTTAAATAAGAAAGATTGTGAGAGTTTTCTATCATTCAATTAAAATATTTTTAGTCGGTAAAATATATAGATCGACAAAAAGTGATTCGACAAGTCAAATGAAATAACTCAACTTCAAATGAAAAGATTATGTTGGTAATTCATATTTAAACATTGTCGTAGTAGTCAAATAATACTTTTGTAGCAGCTTATACTTAACAAAAAGAGCAATGATTTTTGTTGCACAAACTACAACTTAATTTTGAAAATTAAAAAAAGTTACAAATTGTGGGGGAAAATGTATATGATCAAAAACATATTTGAAGAGTCCAAACTACATTAAGTAAATACTCATTCCTTTCCAATTTATTTAGTGTACATTTACTATTATTCAATTTATTATAGAATGTTTCTTTTTCTTTGGGTGTGACACATCTTTAAGATCACAAAGTGAAAAGAACTTTTAATATATTCAACATATGATCCTTAAATTGAAATTCATCTTTATTTGGTAAAATTCGATATCAAATTAAAATTAGACCAATATATATATATACATTTTTTATTTGTCTATCCTATCTAACTTAAAACACCAAATATAGTATATCATCTATATTTTATGTTGTATTACATTAATTTGTGTGTTTTGTAGTACATTATGTTAAAAACAGACACATTTTAACAATTCAAGGTTTGTGACATTTTCGAAGAGTTATAACTTTTCAGATGAGTTGTGAGTTTTGAAAAAGGTTGTGACTTTTCTATAGGGTTGTGAATATGAAGAGTAGTACCTTTTCTGAAAGGTTGTGAAATTTCTAAAGAGTTATGATTTTTCCGAATGATTGTGAGTTTTCTAAAGGGTTGTAAGGTCTTTTTGATAAGGCATGATATGTAGTTTTTCACACACTACCATTTGTTGGCTATTAAAAGAGGGTTTTTCTCAAAATTTTTAACTATATTTTTTTAGAAAAATATTCATTATTCTTGTTCTTCTTCTTCTTAAAATTTCACATTAAGTATATATTTTATATCTTTTTGATGAAACAATATGCACATACTATTAGTACATATTTTAACTATAAATGATGGCGTTTCCTCACATTTTTAAACTTTATTTAAAAAAGTTTTTAGTTCTTCTTTTCATAGAATCTCAGGATTGATTTATAGACGTGGTCAATCTCAAAGGTTATTGAAATTAGAATATTCCCTAACATTAATGTTAAATTAATCTAATATTCCAACTAAAATATCAAATTTAGTACATATTTTATATTTTAAAATGTTATTTTTATTATATTAAAAGTAAGGACACAAACAATAAAATAATAACATTGTACCAAGCTAAACAGAAGGGACGAGAAAGTATATTGAAGAGGTGTCATTACGATTTATTAAGAGTGATAAGTTTCTTATTTTAATAATCTTTACTTTATATCTAAAAATAGTGTTCTACCGTGTTTAACATTCAGATGCAATGCACGTTCATCAAAACTAGTAATTAATAAATATGTGTACTAACTAATTATAAAATTGCTAATCAATAAATGACATTTATCTAATTTGTGCACTCATCACTTGTGTTCAAATGTGTGTGAACACTCTCTATGCCATGTTAATAATTATCTAGTATATTTTTTACATTCTAAATTAGTTTGGGGGAGGGGGGAGGGGGGGTGTAACCGAACCTAGTTAAATTTAGGTATGTCTTTGATATTTTGGTCATAGTCCACAGGGTACTTGCGCCCTATCCCTGTTATAATTTATTTTAACTCTAGGCCATTTCACTACCCAATATATTATCCCCATAATATTTCTATGGGAAGGAAGAATTTTTTCACCATAAATAGTGATGTTCTTACTATATATCTAGAAAAACATTGAGAATAATTGCTTGTTGCTTAGTAACTAAACATGGTCAGCCATGGCCATAACTTCTCATTGGAACTACATTATTTTATCTATTTTATTTTTTTGTGATCTAGGTCATTTATCTACCAAATGTAGTACCACATACTCTTCCAACTCGTTGCAAGGTAAATTTGTCCCGTAAAAATAGTGATGGTCTTACTTTTTAGCATTACTTTGGAAGTAATTGCCTTTTGTTTAGTGATAGAATGTGGTCTTTCATATTGGCCATAACTTCTCATTGAAACTCCATTATGTAACGATCAGGTTCCGTCATTATAGAACCGTCAAGGGTATTTTTTGGCCGGAAACTTATTCGATTATTTGGTATTTTTTCAACCTAGTATAGATTTGGACGAAATTTGAGTTATTATGTTTTAGGGAGATCTAGTACCAATAGGGTGATTTATTTATAATTTTTATTGAATGAGGGGGTAGATAACTCATTAATGGATCTGTACGACTTTATACAATTGATCTTGGGCAAGTAGATCTCCGGAAATTGCTCTTAGCACGAAAGAGGTTTTCTAAGTGCCGTCAGTTAAAGTTGTCTTTTAAAATAGAGGCGTTAGAATTATTTGAATAGCTCACTGTTTCGTGCAAGTCTCTTTGGTGCATGATTTTTCCGCTATGGAGGGCCTCTTTGGAGGGCCATACGCCACTTAAAGTCATACATAAATTCTCTATACAACATTATTCTAAACTTTTTTTATTCATAGAGTTATGGAACGAACCCCATGCAAGTTTCGATAGTTTTCTACCATTCTTTAGGCTAAAGGAAAGTTTTTTACTCCCTGAATCTATTTTTTGATCCCTTGAACGTAATAGAACCGGTAAATTATCAATGGGGGATGGTTTTGAATAGGAAACCATGGTGTAAAAAACTTAGTTTGGATACATGTGATCATGAGTATGATCTAAATTTTTTTAAGTCTCGTATTATATTTATTGTTTGCAAACAAATAACAATCAAAACGAATCCATAAAGGGAAGAATTTGGGGTTTCAATCTTATTTTGAGATTGGTAATGATTGCCATTTTATGATATGTTGATTTGTGCTTGATTGTGATGCATGTATGTATGCGAAAGTTGCATTATTGATCACACTTTTTGTAAGTTAATATCAAGGAATACCAATATGCCAAGAAACACTTCTTGAATCTATCACATTGAGAACATAGTTGTTCTTGTAATTGCAATATCTGGAAAGGAACTGGTTCCACATTTTGGCATAACTAATTTGGATTGATTGTCACGTTCCTGCTTAAAGATGGGATTGTTTGTCACATTTCAACATAACTATTGGATTGGGTGACACGTTCTGGCATACTAATAGTTTGAGTTTGAGTCCCATGAGAGGACCAACTACTTGACATAATTTTACCATCTTGAGAATTGACAAATCGTACGTTGTTCATAGATATTTATAATATTGTCCATGTTTGATACTTTGCACGTTTATGATGTTTTATTTATTTTCTTAAGTTACACTTAGTGAGATAGATGTATTGTCCTATCAGTACACTGTGGTTGTGTACTAATACTGAACTTGCTCTTATTTTTGTTGAGTACATGGCATATTTGGCTATTGAAAGACCTTGTTGTTGAAGATTAGTGGTGTCGTTCGAATTCAAGGGTGAGCAAATTCTTCTACGCTTCCATGAGTTCTCCAATCATCTATGTCCACACTTTCAACTTAGACTCCTCTAATTAGTTAATATTACATTAATTTGGATTTTTATCTGTTCTCGTTTAGATTTTGATTCCTCATTTAGTTATTTAGGTACATTGACTATCAAGTTCTTGAGATTGTTTGTTCGCATTAGTTCGGTTAGTTGTTGTTAAAACCTTGTAGTTTATGGGGACTACATATTTATTGTCATTAAGCCTACTTCGTATCTTTAAATGCCTTAATTTTCATAAAAGTTTTAAGTTTGGATCATAGTAATTTTTCACCCACTGGAGGGTTAGTAGGAGTTCCAATCACGACGCTGTGGGTTGTAAAACATTTTTTCAATCAATATTCTATCGTTTTCTGTCTTCTAAGTCATGTAACCTAGAAGTCATTTATCTACTAAATTTACTACCCCATATTCTTTTTATTCATTGCGAGGAAGAATGTATCCCATATAAATAGTGATGGTCTTACTTTGTCATTACAATGTTGTAGTAATTCCAATTTATTTAGTGATTGAACATGGTCAACCATATTTGCCATAACTTCATATTGAAAATTTTTCTTATACTCATTATCGAAACTTATGTGACCTCTAGGTTATTTTTCTATCAAAGTTACTACTCCATAAGCATCCTATTCATGGCAAGAAAGAATATCTCCACTATATATAATGATGATCTTATGTTTTTTGATGTATAAGGAAATATATGGCGCATCGAAATGAGTAAATAAAAGTACTTGTTAGTTGAAGGAAGATGTGTTTTTTATAAAGCTTTGGATTCATTCATGTCTCATAATTTTTGGCTTGTACTTGGAGATTGAGATTTATTTTCTGGATAAGACATGTTAAGAAACTATTGCAAGACTTCTGAAAAAACTTTTTGTCGTGGGATTAAATCTCCTTTAAATGAAAAAGATATCTATTCATATCTCAACCTAAAAATTTGTTTTCAATTGTTATTTTGTAATTTCACTAATAAAAACCACTTGACTTTTCCATATAAATATATGTCATCCTGGAATTTTTTTAATCATTTTTTTGACAAAAACAAAAATCTCTAATAAGTTGAAGGATATCTATGCACAAACCTATATTTGTTTTCTCTATTCCTGTTTTATTGACATTATTTTTTGCTTACAACCATGTTATGAACTTTTCTTTTGAATCGAAGGTCTATAAGAAATAATATTCTTATGACACATTGATATGGGAAAAATATGTGTACAACATAATTATTACTTTCCTCAAACTCACTTGTGTGATTATACAAAATGTTCTTTACTAGAAAATTTGACTTCAAAAAAGGTCTGAATAAATCGTCTTTTGGATTGTGGATCAAGTACAAAAGAGACTCTTTATCCCGAAAAACAGGGGTAAGTTATGTGTACATCCTACCTCCTATATTCAACTTTAAGATGAATATCTTTTTCACAAATAAAACTTAATATTGGGCAAGACTTCATATACATCAAGTTATGGTGATGTTAAATAAATTGATCAAAAATCTTGACAAATTCTCTTACATAAAGTCATGGTGATCGTCAAAAATTTATTCTCAAACCTGGATTAATCACCATAATATGTTCAGCATTAATGAGAATATCATATTATTTAATTTATCTCTTGATATATTTGGGATAGTTCTGAAGGAAGTAGAACTGATACACTTCCTACAAGTAAAGTTGAGCTCTGTCTATTTATATTTTGTAATTTCATAAAAGATAAACTAATGGGTGTGTAGAAATTTTCCAGCCCTTTTCAATGGAATGTTTTTTCTTTAATAATCGTGATTAACTTCATTGTATGGGTCGAAATCACTAATTTCGAGAGGGTTAAAGACGGTGATGCTTGGCATTTTAGCTGATAGATGGAATATTGATTTCTTTTATGCCTACACAATCCGAATGTAAGCAATTGTGAAGGGGGATAAAGGTATTTTCTATGTTATGAATAATATACCGTGGTTTCACGGTATAATTAATACTTTTCCTTAAGTTTAGTGTGTCCAAAAGCCTTTGTTGTGCTAATTTTGATATAAGTTTCTCTTTGTTTTGCAGGAAATCTTTCCAAAGCTGAAAGCGGAGATTCTAAGCAAAAAATGTAGAAGAGACCACCTACAGAGCTTATGACGGTCCGTCGTGCCTGTGACGGTTCGTAGGTGGCCTCATAGAGAAGTTGCTGATGGAAGATGGGGAAGTCTGACCAAGTGTGGGATTACGAAGGTTGTGACGGTCCGTCATGGCTATGACGGTCCGTCCTGCAGGTTTGTCGTGAAGATCAGAGAAGTGATCCCAGTACCTAGATTCCAAGAGTTGAAGTATTTTAAAACGACGACCCTCGACGGACCGTTGTGCCTATGACGGTTCGTCATACTTGCCGTCCAGGGGATTTAAGAAAGCAGCAGAAGAAATTGCACCAAGTATGGGACGACGGAGTCCATGACGGTCCGTTATGATCACGACGGTCCGTCGCGTGGTCCGTCGACCCAGCCGCGTTTTGGCAGATTTCCAGTAATTAGAATCCTAATTTAGTTAGGTTTTTATTTTTTATAAATAGTTCTAAAAACCTCGTTTTGAGGTTAGACTCTGCTAGATTACACATCATATTATTAGACTTTGTGTATTAGTGTTTGATTTTTGGAGATTCTTACAAGTGATTTTTTGTGATTAATCAAGCAAATTTTCGGACTTTATTCTTTCTCATTGAAGTAAGTACATGAATTCTCATTTAATATATTTGAATATTGTGGTTATGGCTATGAGTAACTAAACTCCATAACTAGGGTTGTGGAAACCATAGAAAATAATGAGATAAACCCTAGCTAAAATAACAATTATAGAATACTGTCTTGCATGTATTAATAATTCTTTCGCTTAGAAGTCTTTTTAACGGATGATCAACGTTAGAACTCTCCTTAATGCTACTTGCCGAACCAAGGAGGTAGATAATAGGAAAAGAATTATTAACGTAGATTTAGTGTATACTATCTAATAGGCTAGTATTGATTGGTACGAGGTAATAACTAAGTCAAATTTCAAATACGTTGCTTAATATGAGGTAAGGATAAGGGTTAGGAAAGCAACACATGCAGCCGGACCAAGGTGCGGAGTGAGATTTTCTAGATGCCGGACCAAGGATTTAGAAATACATAACTTATCACTTTGCATGCAAGATACTAGGAAAAAATTGTTATAGTTAGAATTATCAAGTTATGAACCTGTGGGGAACATGTAAACCCTAGTTACTTTGATTAATTGATTAAACCCAAAATTAAAAGCTGTTAAGTGTCTCTTTCAAGTTCATTGTTTATTTTCACTTATTTAGAGATAGAACCCCCCTTTTTATGCTTTTACTTTCTAAGGAAGTCATCAACCGAAAAATAGTAATAACAAGTTGAAGTTAAGTCTAGACTATTTTCCTCGTGGGAACGATCCCAACCTCACTAGTTGGGTTATTTACTTGACGCGACAGCTTTACTTCTCATTTGAGTAGTAAGTTTGAGCGTATCAATTTTTGGCGCCGTTGTTGGAGAATTTAGCTTTTAGATTAACTTGAACTTATGACTAAAGTTTAGTTGATATTTTCTTGATTTTACTTTGTTTTATTGTTTTTGGTTTCCTTTCATAACTATCCTCCTTATATGCCAAATACACGGAGAGGAAGAGAACTCTTGTTTCCCTACGATCACGAGCTAGAGCGTACACTGTGCAATATTAATAGAAACTTGGGAATAAATGATGAGGATCCAAACCAGAACATCCAAGATCCAGTGGATGTTCATGGTCAGATGTTACCCGACGCTCCGAGTGAACATCAACAAAGGGGACAAAATCCCGTTCCACGGCCCCAAGCATACTACAGAGGGTATGATAACATAGCAGACTCGGATGGGCCACTTGTCTTGCCCCCTCTACCCACAGGACACACTTTTGTGGTAACTAGTAGCCTGATGCAAATGCTTAATGCCAGAGGTTTATTTTCAGGGCTACCTTCTGAGGATCCACAAGCCCATATAGCTAAGATAAGGGCAGTGTGTAAAAGTTGTGTGGGGAGGCCTGATTTGAATCTAGATGTAATCGGTCTCAGAGTGTTTCCTCTCTCAGTGACGAGAGAGGCTGCTATGTGGTTTACTGAGCTCCCATACAACTCCATCTTCACTTGGAACCAACTACGGGATGTTTTCTTAGCACGCTACTATCCGGTCTCTAAGAAATTAAACCACAAAGACAGGGTGAATAACTTTGTGGCACTACCAAGAGAGTAAGTTAGTAGTTCTTGGGATAGATTCACCTCATTCTTGAGAAGTGTTCCAAATCACCGCATAGATGATGAGTCACTGAAGAAATACTTCTATCGGGGTCAGGATGATAACAATAATGCGGTGTTGGACACTATAGCAGGTGGATCTTATGGAGAATGCCCTTATGCTGATATTGCTGAGAAATTAGAGAAAATCTCCCGTAACAACAAAGTTTGGAGTACTAGGAAGTCCGATACAGGGAGAAACACCTTCGCAGTGCAGTCCACTCACAACCCAGCCACAGATGATATTCGTGAAGAAATGGCTCAGATGAGAACTGAGCTTTGGTTGGTACTAAAACATGTCACTGGGGATGCAGAAAAGATTAATGTAGTCAACTACTTGGCTAAACCACCACCTCCAATCGATGAGTGTTATTATGAGGAGGATTCCTATGTAGTAAATGAACAGATGGGGGATTTCCGACCAAGTGCCCTAGGCTCTAATCAGGAGAATATGCGTTAAGGTCAAGGGAACCAAGGTTGGAACTATGGTAACTTCAATCGTGAGGGTCACTATGTCCGAGATGGAAACTACAATCGCGACAAAACCTTCAACAGGGGTAACTATGGTAATAGAAACGACAGGAATGGACCCTATGTTCCTCCTCAAAATCGTGAAGTTACTCCTAGGGATGGTGGAGGTAGTATGTCCTGAGTTGAGGATATGTTGCATAAAATGATGAGGAGGTTCGATGCTAGTGATGAGCACAATAAAGAGTTGAGGAATGATTTAGCGGGTATTGGGCAAAAAGTTGATACACATGCAATATTGATTAAGCAACTTGAGTTACAATTGGCCCAATTATCTGCAACTGTGAACACACGGCAACCGGGAACTCTTCCTAGCAACACTATCCAAAATCTGAAAAATGATTGACATCGTATGGCAATTACTACTCGCGGTGGAAAGCAAACCATTGACCCACCTATGCTATCTAATGAGAATGAGGTGACAAAAGATACTGATAAAGTGGTAAATGTTGAGGCTAATTTAGAGGATAACATTGCAAAAGATGCTGAAGTGCCTAAAAAGGTAAATCCCATGCCTAGGCCACCACCCCCATTTCCTCAAAGATTAGTGAAAAAGATCGAGGATGGCAAATATCGGCGTTTTATAACAATGTTGAAGCAACTTTCTATCAATGTCCCTTTGGTAGAAGCTTTAGAACAAATGCCCGGTTACGCCAAGTTTATGAAAGATTTGGTCACAAAGAAAAGATCGGTTACTTTTGAGGATGATGATAGAATGCAGCATTGTAGTGCTATTGCTACAAGATCTCTGGTCCAAAAGAAAGAAGATCCGGGTGCGTTCACTATTCCTTGTACAATCGGGCTATTACATTTTGCGAAAGCATTATGTGATCTGGGGGCAAGCATAAATCTCATGACCCTCTTGATTTACAAGAAGTTGGGTTTGGGTGACCCAAAGCCCACTGCGATGCGGCTACTGATGGCTGATCGAACAGTAAAACAGCCCATAGGGATACTTCATGATGTGCTAGTAAAAGTGGAGTCATTCATCTTTCCGGCCGATTTTGTTATTCTTGATTGTGAGGTTGATTTTGAAGTGCCTATTATCCTTGGGAGGCCATTCCTAGCTACGGGAAGAGCCTTAGTAGACATGGAAAAGGGGCAGATGAAATTTTGGTTGAACAATGAGGAAGTGACCTTTAATATTTGTAGGTCCATGAGGCAGAGTGGTGAGCTCCAATCGGCATCTGCTATATCCTACAACATGGGTGAGATATTTGAGACACAAATAAAAGAACGTCTAGGTGTGGAAGCATTAGCGACAGTGATAATGAACTTTGATAGCGATTGCATTGAAGAGTATGAGTCATTAGTCGCGGCTCTTGACCGAGGTGATGTTCGGTTTAAATCGAAGAAATTTGAGCTTGATATGAAGAATCGCGAGTCCCCACCCGCTAAACCATCTATAGAGGAAGCTCCAAAATTAGAACTAAAAGCTCTCCCACCTCATCTCAGGTATGAATTCTTGGGAAAGGGTGACACTTTGCCGGTAATCATTGCATCAGACCTGGATGAACAACAGGTTCAGAGTTTGGTGAAGGTACTAAAAAGGTTCAAAAGAGATATTGGCTGGACCATTGCGGACATTATTGGGATCCCTTCTGGTATTTGCTCTCATAAAATCCAACTCATGACTAATCATAAGCGGAGTATTGAGCACCAGAGATGCTTGAATCCTCCTATGCAAGAGGTTGTGAAGAAGGAAATCATCAAGTGGTTGTATGCCGAAGTAATCTATCCAATCGCCGATAGTAGTTGGGTATGCCCGGTTCAATGTGTACCTATGAAAGGGGGAATGACTGTGGTCCCCAACGAAAAAAATGAAATTGTTCCAATGAGATCGGTTACTGGATGGAGGGTGTGTATGGATTACCGTAAACTGATTTCATGGACTGAAAAAGACCATTTTCCTATGCCCTTCATGGATCAGATATTGGATAGACTTGCCGGAAAAGGGTGGTGTTTTTTTCTTGATGGGTATTCGGGGTATAATAAGATTTCTATTGCACCAGAAGATCAAGAGAAAACCACTTTCACTTGTCCATATGGGACTTTTGCATTCAGAAGAATGCCGTTTGGGTTGTTCAATGCACCCGCAACCTTTTAGAGATGTATGATGTCCATATTTTCTGACATGGTGGAGGATACTATAGAAGTTTTTATGGATGATTTTTCTGTGGTTAGTGATTCATTTGAGCTGTGCTTGACCAATTTATCTGAGGTTCTTAAGAGATGTGAAGACTGTAATTTGGTACTAAACTGGGAAAAGTGTCATTTCATGGTGAAAGAGGGTATTGTGTTGGGTCATCGCATTTCAGAAAAGGGCATAGAGGTTGATCGAGCTAAAGTTGAGGTAATAGAGAGACTTCCCCCGCTGATCTCTGTGAAAGGTGTGAGAAGCTTTCTTGGGCATGCAAGTTTTTACCGGAGATTCATCAACGACTTTTCAAAGATTGCACACCCATTGTGCAAATTGCTGGAGAAAGAATGTAAATTTTGTTTTGATGAGTCCTGTCTTACAGCATTCGGTGAGCTAAAAGAAAAGTTAGTGTCTGCGCCTATCATTATTCCACCGGATTGGAACAGTCTATTTGAGGTAATGTGCGATGCTAGTGGGGTGGCTCTTTGTGTAGTATTGGAACAGAGAAGAAACAAAATCCGTTACCCAATTTACTATGCTAGTAAAGCCCTAAATGAAGCTTAGAAGAATTACACAGTGACTGAGCAAGAACTCCTTGCAGTAGTCTTTGCTTTTGAGAAATTTCGCTCCTATTTGCTAGGTACTAGAGTTATAGTGCATACAGACCATTCAGCATTGAGATATTTGATGGCGAAGAAGGATGCGAAACCAAGGTGATTCGTTGGGTATTACTGCTGCAAGAATTTGACTTTGAAATGCTGGATAGAAAAGGGACTGAAAATCAAGTTGCTGATCATTTGTTTCGTCTAGAGGATGAAGCTATGAGAGAGTTATGGGATAAGACTGACATTGATGATACTTTCCCCGATGAACATGTATTGGCTGCTTCCCAAGACTTGATTCCATGGTTCAAAGATTTTGCGAACTATCTGGCTAGTGATATTGTTCCATCAGACTTGTCCTTTCATCAAAGTAAAAAGTTCATGTATGATGTGAAGAAGTTCTTTAGGGATGAACCATACTTGTATAGGAGTTGTGCCGACGGGCTTATTCGGCGTTGTGTGCCAGAATGTGAAATGTTGAGTGTGTTGGAGGCATGCCATTCTTCACCTGTTGGCAGACATCACAGTGGTATCCGAACCGCTCACAAGATATTGCAATGTGGTTACTATTTGCCAACACTTCATCAATATGCTCATGGGTTTGCTAAAGCATGTGACAAATATCAAACAGATGGTGGTATTTCAAGAAAGCAAGAGCTCCCTCTAAACCCCATTCTTGTGAATGAGTTATTTGATGTGTGGGGTATTGACTTTATGGGGCCTTTCGTGAGTTCTCATGGGATGAAGTACATTCTAGTAGCAGTTGATTATGTATCTAAATGGGTCGAAGCCATAGCCCTCGCAAACAATGAAGGGAAGAGTGTCACTGCATTCTTGAAAAAGAATATATTCTCCTGTTTTGGCACCCCAAGGGCCATTATTAGAGATGGGGGCTCCCACTTCTGCAACAGAATGTTCAAGGGGTTATTGGAGAAATACGGAGTTCGCCATAATGTGTCCACTCCTTACCACCCTCAAACTAGTGGGCAAGTTGAAGTATCGAATCGGGAGATAAAACAGATATTGTCCTAAACAGTGAATGCTAGTAGAACGGATTGGTTAAGGAGGCTTGATGATGCTCTTTGGGCCTACCGGACAGCATATAAGACTCCCATAGGTATGTCTCCATACCAACTTGTATATGGGAAAGCTTGTCATCTTCCGGTTGAGTTAGAGCATAAAGCCATGTGGGCTATGAAGAAGTTAAAAATGGATTGGAGCGAAGCTGCAGAGCAACGGTTAAATGGGTTGAATGAACTTGATGAATTTCACTTGAAAGCCTATGAAAACTCAGCCCTATACAAAGAAAAGATGAAGAAGTATCATGACAACAAAATTGAAAAACGAGAGTTTATGGTCGGGGATTTGGTGCTTTTATTCAATTCCAGATTGCACTTGTTTCCAGGCAAACTCAAGTCCAAATGGACTTGTCCTTACACGGTTACCCAATTATTCCCTCATGGAGAAGTTGAGTTGGATACTAAGGAGGGTGTGCGGTTCAAGGTGAATGGACAGCGCATAAAAATCTATCTCGGGCATGCTGAATCGGCGAATGAAGTAATCGAGGCATACCATCTTGATGAAGTCTGAGTAATCAAGTGGCCCCAGTCTTATCGCGACACTAAATCAGGCGCTTGTTTGGAGGCAACCCAATACTTATCGTGTTTTTAATAATGGTTGTATTTTTCTATTAATGGGTTTTAAATTTCCAGGCACATCATCAGGAAATTCTGCAGAAAACTACTCCGCAACAGCCACTGACGGATATATCAACGGACCGTTGTGCAAGCGACGGACCGTCGTATGCTTCCGTCACGCCAGGTAAGTTTTTCTGTTTTTGAAATTAGGGCACACACGACGGAACCTACGACGGGTCGTCTCAAGTGCTATGGACCATCGTCGGGGAACCGTCCTGAGATTAATGAATTCTACCCGTCCGACCCAGCTGGACCCTTTTAAAAATCTGACAATTTATACTCCCCACCCCTCCATATTTCACCCCATTACTTCCTTATTCCTCTCATCTCCCCTCTCTTTTCAACTTCCACACTTCCCCTCACTGATCATTGCTTCCAAAATCTTCCTAAGCCTTATACTTATCATCCACTAGTCGGTGCTGCTGCTGTAGTTTTCTACCTTGCCAACTAAATCATTCTCCATTTCTTTTTTTCTCCATTTCCAATGTATGTGTCTCTAAATTTATACTCATTTATCTTGCATTTTGGTTTAGTAGTTAGTATTAGCTTATTTCTTAGTCGTATACTGTTTCCTTTATATGCTTATGTCTAAACTTAGGCTCAAAATGTTCGAATGTGCCATGTTGATAACCCTAGGCATAAGTGATTTTGCATTGTAGTTTCCTAGGTAGTTGGGATAGACACATATCGGTCCACAACACTACAAGACCATGTGGGTTCCCCCAGTTCTAACACTGCTACTCAGAACGAGACCCCGATGACGGACCGTCGCACACACGACGGACCACATAGGGTCCGTGTCAAAAGCCCTAGCACCCTGTCCCAACAACGCCTATGACGGACCGTTGTCTTCACAATGGTCTGTCCTGCACAACCATTCTGGTTGTCAGAGACCCTGTTTCTAAGGGTTTCTCTAAATTTTCTAAGTGTCCTACGACGGACCGTCATACCCACGACGGTCCGTCCTCACGACCGTCATGATGGTCAGAACCCCTCTTCTAAGGGTCTCCCAACATTTTCTAAGTGTCCTACGATGGACACTTACGACGGACCGTCGTCCCCTCGACGGTCCATCCTGCACGACCGTCATGATGGTCACAGACCCCTCAGATAGGGGTCTCCCAATATTTTCTAAGTGTCCTACAATGGACTCTTACGACGGAACGTCATACCAACGACGGTCCGTCCTGCACGACCGTCATGAGGGTCAGAGACCCCTCTAATAAGGGTCTCCCAACATTTTCTAAGTGTCCTACGAAGGACTCTTACGACGGACCGTCATACCAATGACGGTGCGTCCTGCTTGACCGTCATGATGGTCAGAGACCCCTCCTTCAGGGTTTTTTATATATACGTAGACTAAGTACAACACGACGGACCTCATGACAGCCCGTCATATCCACGATGAGCCGTCATCTGGCCCGTCGTGTGATATAGTTTCAATATCACTAACACACTATATTCAATGTTTAATGTCGTATGGGCTTGCCTGTCTTGTTTGCCACTACTCGTACTAATAGTGATCTTTTGCAGGTACTATCTACCATGGCACCCAAGCAAGACCGCAACTACGCATGCGGGCGATCTAAGTCTGTCGCTCCATCTGCACTCTTGATTATCGGCTCTGATAATGAGCAGGACCCTGAATACCCCGCAGGGCACCGTTGACGTCGGCCTCATTAGAGACGAGGCCAATGAGTTGGCTCCACGCAGAGGGCCCCGTCCAGAGCTGCCCCCACTTGCTGATGATCTTGCGAATACGGTAGCCCAGGCCCGCACCGCTACACAGGCGTCCACTGACACTACCCCGGTCGAGTCTATCCCGGGTAGTAGCCCAGCCCCGAGCTCCTTTCGCACAGCCCCTCTACCGACACTGGTCCCGCTTGCTAGGGTCAAAAAACTGGAGGCACAAATGGCCACTCTTCTGCATCATATCCAGCCGTGGATGCAGAAGTCGATTACTGAGTCTGAGGCGCGTCTAGAGAAGAAGATGCAGCAGTTTACCGAGCGGATGATTGTTGAGGTTAACCAGCTCCTAGATGCATTTGAGTTGAGAGTGTTAGCTCGCCCAGCCCCTCCAGTAAATGTGTCAACTCTTCAGGCTGCAGTCGACAGTTTTCGTGCAGACATCGACACGATCCTAGAGGCAAGAGTGCCGGAGCCTGTCGAGCCTGCTGAGGACACTATATTGGCGGCCCTGTTTGCTACTTCAGAAATTCCCCCACCTTGCCCTCGAGAGAGTGCCAAGAGGTGTAAGGGTCGATTAGAGGATGAGGCGCTAGCAAGGAAGAAGGAGCGCCGAGAGATGGAGGATGCGAGGAGAGCCTCCCTTGCTGAGGCGGAGGCAGACCAAATCAGAGCATCACAGATAGCGGCTGGGACGTCTAGCTCCCGCACTGTAGAGACAGCAGGCTGCACTAATGATGGTGCGGTTGTTGCTGAGGACATCACTAAGGGTGTCCAGATTGCTGAGGACACCACTGCGGGTGTCCAGATTGCAGAGGATGTGGGTTCCGGGAACCTGGACCCACCAGCTTGTTGATCGACGGCTCTATGCACCACAGGTTTGATTCACCTACCCCTCTAATGTTTAGATTTTTTTTATGCATTGGGGACAATGGCATGCTTTTTTTGTTTGGGGTGGGGTAAATGGAAAGTGAGTGTTAGGGTAAAGTCTGAGTAGCCCAACTCACTATCCTCTTTTGGGGTTTTCTTGACTGTGTTCTTTTTCCCCAAAAGACTGATTACTTTTTCTGTTTAATCGGCACGTTATATCTTTTGTACATAACTTAACTCTGAAGCGTGATGGCTAAAATGATATCTTGATAAAACTTGAAAATTTTGCATGACTAGGCGTAGTAACTGATCATTGTGTGGCTCTAAACATGAAATAGATTTACACCATTGGATTACCCTAAATCTTCAAGTCGAACTAGGTGTCTAATAATCTGGTGTAGTGATGAGATGTCAAGTGACTGTGAGGAAATTTGAATAGTCCACTACTGGTACTGAGCTAGAACTTACCTGGTTAGTCCTGCTAATAGTAAGCTGTAACAGACAATTAGAAAAGGATCATAGGCCCTTATTCAAGATAGCCCATTTCTAGCCTAAATAAAAGAAACAAAATGAAAGTTATCCTTCTTTGATCCAAATAATTTGAGCTTAAAATTAGACCTTTCTTTTTCACCCCAACTGATCTTTTCTGGGAACAATATGTTGGCCCTAGTCCCTCCTTGGACATGTGCACCTCAGCTTATGCCAAAAGCATAAGTTGAGGGTGGCTAATGCATAAACAACCTTCGTTATGGCCCTGACCCGACTTTGGGTATTGTGTACCTTGACTCATGGCAAAGCCATGAGTTGAGGGTGGCTGTTTTGAGGAATGCTCTTGAAAGTGGGGTTGAAAGAACAAAGAGAGAGAAAGAACAAAAGTAAAGTGACTCTAGAACTCGTTGAAAGAAAAGGAAAGAAAAAGAGAAATATTCAAGAATTACAAACAAGAAAAAGAAAGAGTCACTTACACAAATGAAGAAAGAAGGGAAATAGCAAGGTGAAAGAATAGGAGAAACTGGGCGAGATAAAGTGATAGAAAGTGGAAGGTTTAGCCGATATGTCAAGCAGGGCAAAAAGTCACTAAAGTATACCTAAATATACCCTACCTGACTATCAGCCTACGTTACAAGCTAAAAAAGTCATATCGTGATCCTAAGGGTTGTATTGCGAACTTAAGACAGTAAAAATAAGGGCAAGCTTATGGAAATAGGTATGAATGAGTGTGACTTTGTTCTGAGAGCGAGTGTTGAAATGTAATCCTTATACTCTAACTGAAATCATTGTGTGAAAAATAAGGATTTTGTTCTAAAGTGAGACACTAGTTGCAATACTGGAATTGTTAGCACCTCGGTGAGAAATTGAAGAGGATAGTTGTTAATGCATGGTGAGTCTGTGTCATGTTCAAATCCCACAAAATTCAAGCCTAATAGTGATAGCATGCATAGATTTGATGAGATTAATCGGGATTGATAGCCAAATGATTGCAAAGGATAAAACTTGAATACTATTGTACAAAGATTGTGTAGTGAGTCATAGTGCGTTGTTTGAGGACAAACAATGAATTTAAGTTGAGGGTGTTGATATACCGTAGTTTCACGGTATAATTAATACTTTTTCCTTAAGTTTAGTGTGTCCGAAAGACTTTGTTGTGCTAATTTTGATATTAGTTTCTCTTTGTTTTGCAGGAAATCTGTCCAAAGCTGAAAGCGGAGATTCTGAGCGAAAAAATGCAGAAGAGACCACCTACGGAGCTTATGACGGTCCGTCGTGCCTATGACGGTCCGTAGGTGGCAGCGTAGAGAAGCTGCTAAAGGAAGATGGGGAAGTCTGAGCAAGTGTGGGATTACGAAGTTTGTGACGGTCCGTCATGGCTATGACGGTCCGTCCTACAGGTTCGTCGTGAAGATCACAGATGTGATCGCAGTACCCAGATTCCAAGAGTTGAAGTATTTTGAAACGAAGACCCTCGACGGACCGTTGTGCCTATGACGGTCCGTAATACTTGCCATCGGGGGGAATGAAGAAAGCAGCAGAAGAAATTACACCAAGTATGGGACGACAGAGTCCACGACGGTCCATTATGACAACGACGGTCCGTCGAGTGGTCCGTCGACCCAGCCGCGTTTTGGCAGATTTCCAGTAATTAGAATCCTCTTTTCATTAGGTTTTTATTTTTTATAAATAGTTTGAAAAACCTCGTTTTTGAGGTTAGACTCTGCTAGATTAGACATCATATTATTCGACTTTGTGTATTAGTGTTTGATTTTTGGAGATTCTTACAAGTGATTTTTGGTGATTAATCAAGCAAATTTTCGGACTTTAGTCTTTCTCATTGAAGTAAGTACATGAATTCTTATTTAATATATTTGAATATTGTGTTTATGGCTATGAGTAACTAAACTTCATAACTAGGGTTGTGGGAACCATAGCAAATAATGAGATAAACCCTAGCTAAAATAACAATTTTAGAATAGTGTCTTGCATGTATTAATAATTCTTTCGCTTAGAAGTCTTTTTAATGGATGATCAACGTTAGAACTCACCTTAATGCTACTTACCGGACCAAGGAGGTAGATAATAGGAAAAGAATTATTAACATAGATTTAGTGTATACTATCTAATAGGCTAGTATTGATTGGTACGAGGTAATAACTTAGTCAAATATCGAATACGGTGCTTAATATGAGGTAATGATAAGGGTTAGGAAAGCAACACACGCAGCCGAACCAAGGTGCGGAGTGAGATTTTCTAGATGCCGGACCAAGTATTTAGAAATACATAACTTATCAATTTGCATACAAGATACTAGGAAAGAATTATTATAGTTAAAATTATCAAGTTATGAACCTGTGGGAAACACGTAAACCCTAGTTACTTTGATTAATTGATTAAAACCCTAAATTAAAAGTTGTTAAGTGTCTCTTTCAAGTTCGTTGTTTATTTTCACTTATTTAGAGATAGAACCCCCCTTTGTATGCTTTTACTTTCTAAGGAAGTCATCAACCGAACAATAGTATTAACAAGTTGAAGTTAAGTCTAGACTATTTTCCTCGTGGAAACGATCCCAACCTCACTAGTTGGGTTATTTACATGACGCGACCGCTTTACTTCTCATTTGAGAAGTAAGTTTGAGCGTATCAATGAACTCTCTAAAATCATGGAAATTTCATATTTTAACTATTTTTTAAAATATTAAATGATTGACATTTCTTTATTATATTTGATATTTCTTTAACTTCCTAAATAACCCCGAAAATTATTTTTTAAAAGATTATTTTTGGTCATATAGGTCATACTATAAATTATCAAAAAATAAAAATAAATTTTTTGCCCAACCCTAACCTAATCTGATTAGGGTAAAGCGCAAAATAATTAACCCTTTCTATAAAAGCTATCTTCAACTTACTCTTGAGCTAACCTTCATTTCTTCTTACTATGTTGCCTCCTTGCTCACGTCTGAATGTTAAACTACTATTTATTCTATTGTTGGCGGTACAAGCACTGTCACACAGACGCACTCATAAACGCATGCACACATCCATGCACGTGTGCGCACGCGCGCACACAAATTATTGAAATAAAATCTACTTTTTTGGGGCTACCTCGTAGCGTGAAAAATATAATTTTTATTTTCTATATACTAGTCTTTGTTCTATTAGAAATGTTCTAAAAATAAGGTTTTTGAATGTACTTCAAGTGGGATAAACTAAAAAAATCTTCGTGCACGCATACGCACACATTATTAAAGTGAAATCTACTATTTTGGGCCTACCCTATGGCGTGAAAAATGTTATTTTTATTTTCTATCTCGTAGTCTTCTTTCTGTTAGAAGTGTTGTAATAATAAGGTTGTTGAATGTACTTCATGTGAGATGAAACATATAAAATCTTCGGTAGATTAGGTTAAGCACATATTGCAACAAAATGACTAAGTTGACGTTTCTTTTCCCCTATAATTGTCTTTCTATTTTGATGACAAGTACTTCCCCGTGGAGTGCCAAATCTAAAAAGAATCTAGAGTAGCCTTCAAGCCACCGTGAATCGAATTCACAATGGATCACAAGAGGGTTCAATCTTTTATGACTAATGTTTACAAAAAATTGCAAAACCTCCTTTAAGAGCAGTAAAAATAGGGGAAAATATGATAGTGACTTTTACATTCATATTATAAATTTTTTCCATAATATCATAAATGGAAATATTTTTAAAATATGCATTCATATATAACATTTAGAAAAAAAGAAAGAGATAACTAGAACAAAGTTATTTTACATAAATCAGACTGTAGGAACACTAATACAGTCTTTTCCTATTTTTCTTAGGTGCCACACAAACACATAAATCATAAGGAAGTACTAATTTCATACCCTTTTTATGAAAAAATACATCATGTGCTTAGCAAAAATTTTTTTGAAGGGTTCGTATCATTGATATGAAGATGAGCTCAAGAGGAAGTTGAAGTATTATCTACCTCTCTCATCCAAGGTATAACAACTCTATTCTCTACCTTTAAGTGTTTGTTTATTCATGGACGTCATAACAACGTAACAGTGAATTGATTTGATGAGCATATTGAATTCAGTTTCGTTACTTCTTATAATGATTGCACTGTGCTCTCTGATAATAAATATAGTATAGATGTGAAGGTTTTCATAGTTTAGATGATATGGAAGTTGTTGACCTCAATGTGGAATACGTGTAAGAAGGTTTTCATAAATGTTTTTAATTTTGGTCATAGTAATTGTTCTCCTATCGCAGGGTTGATATAGGTACCAATCACGACGTTGTGGGTCGTAATATATTTTTTCACTCACTATTATATCTTTTTACGTCTTCTAACTCATGTAACCTAGATTTCATTTATCTACGAAATTTACTACCCCATATTCTTCTGATTCATTGTAAGGACGAATATCTCCCATATAAATAGTGATAGTCTTACTTTGTTAACACAATGTTGGAGTAATTGTGATTTATTTAGTGATTGAACGTGGTCAGCCATATTTTCCATAACTTCACATTGTAATTTTTCACTATACTCATTATCGAAACTCATGTAACCTCTAGGTTATTTGTCTATGAAGTTACTACTCCATAATCACCCTTTTCATGGTAAAAAAGAATATCCCCATTACATATAATGATGATCTTATGTTTTTCGATGTATAAGAAAACAAACTACGCATAAAAATGAGTAAATAAAAGTACTTATTAGTTGAAGGAAGATGCTCCTTTTTATGAAGCTTTAAATTCAATTCTTGTCTCATAATTTTTTATTTGTACTTGGAGATTGAGGTTTGTTTTCCGGAGAAGACATGTTAAGAAACTAATTGCTATACTACTGAAAAAACTTATTATCGTGGGATTAAATCTCTTTTAGTAGAGAAAGATATCTATTCATATATCAACCTGAAAATTTATTTTTAATTGTTATTTTGTAATTTCACCAATAAAAACTACTTGACTTGTCTTTTTCATGTTCTATATTTCTTTAACTTCCTAAATTACCACGAAAACCCTTCTTTTATAGATCAATTTTTCGGTCATAAAGTTCATTTTATTATTTATCAAAAAATAAAATATAGTTTAGGCCCAAGCCCAAACTAATCTGATTAGGGTAAAGCCCACATTCATTAACCCTGTCTATAAAAGCTAACTTCAACATCTTCTTGAGCTCATCTTCAATTCTTCTTACTATTTTGCCTCTGTGCTAACGTCGAAATGTTACACAACTCCTTATTATCTTTATGGCGGTACAATATCTCTCTAACACGCATGCACACACACACGCACGCATGCGCACACAGGTGCGCATGCGCACTTACACACACACATTATTGAAGTGAAATCTACTTTTTTGCGGCTACCCCATGGCGTGAAAAATATAATTTTTAATTTCTTTCTCCTAGTCTTCTTTCTTTTAGAATTCTTCTAATAATAAGGTTTTTGAATGTACTTTTACTGCGATGAAACAAAAAATCTTCGCGCACACACACGCATACATTATTGAAGTGAAATCTACTTTTTATGGGCTACCCCGTGGCATGAAAAGTCTAATTTTTATTTTCTTTCTCCTAGTCTTCTTTCTGTTAGAAGTGTTCTAATAATAAGGTTGTTGAATGTACTTCAAGTGGGATGAAACACATAACATCTTTGGTAGATGATGTTAAGCACATATTGTAGCGAAATGACTAAGTTGAAGTTTCTTTTCCCCTTTTATGGTCTTTCTTTTTTGATGACGAGTACTTCCCCGTGGAGTGCCAAATCTAAACATAATCTCAGGTAGGCTTCTAGCCACCATGAATCGAATTCACAATGGATCACAAGAGGGTTCAATCTTATATGTCTAATGTTCACAAAAAATTGCAAAACCTCATTTAAGAGTAGTAAAAATAGGGGGAAAATATGATAGTGACTTTTACATTTATATTTTAATTTTTTTCCCATAATATCATATATGGAAATATTTTAAAATATGCATTCATATATTAACTATAATAGTCCACCAAATGAGAATTACATCTCTTAGGAGTGATACCTAAAACAAAGTGATTTTAAGTTAATAGGACTGTAGGAACACTAATACAGTCTTTTCCTATTTTGGTTAGGTGAAACACCAACACCTACATCACAAGGGAGTACCAATTTTGTACCCTTTTTTTTGAAAAATACATCGTGTTCTTAGCAAAATGATTTTTTGAAGGGTTCGTATCATTGATATGAAGATGATCTCAAGAGGAAGTTGAAGTATTATCTACCTCTCTCATTCAAGGTATATTAATTGTATTCTCTACCGTGAAGTGTGATTTTATTCATGGACGTCATCACAACGTAACACTGAATTGATTTTATGAGCAAATTGGATTCAGTTACATTACCTCTGTTAATGATGGCACTGTGTTGTCTGATAATAAATATAGTATAGTTGTGAAGGTTTTCATAGTTTAGATGATGTTGAAGTTGTTGAACTCAATGTGGAATCATGGTATGAAGGTTTTCATAAAAGTATTTAATTTGGGTCATAGTAATGGTTCTCCCATCGCAGGGTTGTTAAGGGTACCAATCACGACGCTGTGGGTCGTAAAATAATTTTTCACTCACTATTCTATCTTTTTATGTCTTCTAACTTATATAACCTAGATGTTATTTATATACCAAATTTACTACCCCATATTCTTCTTATTCATTGCAAGGAAGAATGTCTCCCATATAAATAGTGATGGTCTTACATTGTTAATAGTAACACAATGTTAGAGCAATTATGATTTATTTAGTGATTGAACGTGGTAAGCCATATTTTCCATAAGTGCACATTAAAATTTTGAATTATACTCATTATCAAAACTCATGTAACCTATAGGTTATTTGTCTATCCAAGTTACTACTCCATAATCATCCTAATCATGGCAAGAAAGAATATCCCCACTACACATAATAATGATCTTATGTTTAACGATGTATAAGAAAATATACTATGCATATAAATTATTAAATAAAAGTACTTATTAGTTGAAGGAAGATGTTCATTTTATAAAGCTTTGGATTCAATACTTGTCTCATAATTTTTTATTTGTACTTGGAGATTAAGGTTTGTTTTCCGGAGAAGAGATGTTAAGAAACTATTGCTAGACTACTGAAAAAAACTTATTATCGTGGGATTAAATCTCCTTTAAAAAAGAAAGATATCTATTCATATCTCAACCTGAAAATTTATTTTTAATTGTTATTTTGTAATTTCACCAATAAAAATCACTTGACTCTTCTTTTTCATGTTTGATATTTCTTTAACTTCCAAAATTACCCCGAAAACCCTTCTTTTAAAGATCAATTTTAATGTCATATAGGTCATTTTATTATTTATCACAAAATAATAATAAAGTTTTGGCCCAAGGCCAACCTAATTTGATTAGGCTAAAGCCCACATTCATTAACCCTATCTATAAAAGCTAACTTCAACATCCTCTTGAGCTCATCTTCATTTCTTATTTCTATGTTGCCTCTGTGCTCACGTCTAAATATTACACTACTCCTTATCCTCATGATAGAGGTACAAGCTCTCTCACACGCATGCACACACTCACGCACGCATGCACGCATGCATGCGCAGGCACACACACACTATTGAAGTGAAATCTACTTTTTTGGGTCTACCCTATGGCGTGAAAAATCTAACTTTTATTTTCTTTCTCCTAGTATTCTTTCTGTTAGAAGTGTTCTAATAATAAGGTTGTTGAATGTACTTCAAGTGGGATGAAACACATAAAAACTTTGGTAGATGATTTTAAGAACATATTGTAGCGAAATGACTAAGTTGAAGTTTCTTTTCCCCTTTTATGGTCTTTCTGTTTTGATGAAGAGTACTTCCCCGTGGATTGCCAAATATAAAATGAATCTCAAGTAGGCTTCAAGCTACCCTGAATCAAATTCACATTGGATCACAAGAGGGTTCACTCTTATACGACTAATGTTCACAAAAAATTGAAAAACCTCCTTTAAGAGCACTAAAAATAGGGGGGAAATATGATAGTGACTTTTACATTCATATTTTAAATTTTTTCAATAATATCATATATGGAAATATTTTAAAAATATGCATTTATATATAACTACAATAGTCCACCATATGAGAATTACATCTCTTAGGTATTGTTCAATAATTTAACATTTAGAAAAAAAGAAAGAGATAACTAGAACAAAGTGATTTTACATAAATAGGACTGTAGGAACACTAATACAGTCTTTTCCTATTTTGTTTAGGTGCAACTCCAACACATAAATCATAAGGGAGTACCAATTTCGTACACTTTTTTATGAAAAAAGACAACGTGTTCTTAGCAAAATGATATTTTGAAGAGTTTGTATCATTGTTATGAAGATGAGCTCAACAGGAAGTTGAAGTATTATCTACCTCTCTCATCCAAGATATAATAATTGTATTCTCTACCTTGAAGTGTTAGTTTTATTCATGCACGTCATAACAACGTAATAGTGAATTGATTTGATGTGCAAATTGGATTCAGTATTATTACTTTTGATAATGATGGCATCGTGCTCTCTTATAATAAATATAGTATAGATGTGAAGGTTTTCTTAGTTTAGATTATGTTGATGTTTTTCAACTCAATATGGAATCACGGTATTAAGAATTTCATAAAAGTTTTTAATTTAGGTCATAGTAGTTCGCCCTTCGCAAGGTTGATAAGGGTATCAATCACGACGCTGTGGGTCGTAACATATTTTTCACTCACTATTCTATCTTTTTATGTCTTCTAACTCATGTAACCTAGATGTTATTTATCTACCAAATTAACTACCCCATATTCTTCTTATTCATTGCAAGGACGAATGTCTCCCATATAAATAGTGATAGTCTTACTTTGTTAAAACAATGTTGGAGTAATTGTGATTTATTTAGTGATTGAACATGGTCAGCTATATTTGTCATAACTTCACATTGAACTTTTGAATTATACTCTATCGAAACTCATGTAAACTCTAGGTTATTTGTCTATCCAAGATACAATTCTATAATCATCGTATTCATGCCAAGAAAGAATATCCCCACTACATATAATAATGATCTTATATTTTTTGATGTATAAGAAAATATACTTAGCATTAAATTATTAAATAAAAGTACTTATTAGTTGAATGAAGATGTTCTTTTTATGAAGCTTTGAATTCAATTCTTGTCTCATAATTTTTTATTTGTACTTAAAGATTGAGGATTGTTTTCGGGAGAAGACATGTTATGAAACTATTGCTAGACTACTGTAAAAACTTATTATCGTGCGATTAAATCTCCTTTAAAAAAAAGATATCTATTCATATCTCAACCTGAAAATTTATTTTTAATTGATATTTTGCAATTTCACCAATAAAAACCACTTGACTTTTCTTTTTCATGTTTGATATTTCTTTAACTTCCTAAATTACCCCGAAACCCCTTCTTTTAAAATCAATTTTTTGGTCATATAGGTCATTTTATTATTTATCAAAAAATAAATATAAAGTTTTGGTACAAGCCCAACCTAATCTGATTAGGGTAAAGCCCACATTCATTAACCCTATCTATAAAACCTAACTTCAACATCCTCTTGAGCTCATCTTCATTTCTTCTTACTGTGTTGCCTCTGTGCTCACGTCTAACTATTACACTACTCCTTATTCTCCTGATGGCGGTACAAGAGCTCTCTCACATGCATGCACACACACACAAACACATGCGCACAAATGTGCGCATGCGCACGCACACACACATTATTGAAGTGAAATCTACTTTTTTGGGGTTACCCCATGGCGTGAAAAATCTAATTTTTATTTTCATTCTCCTATTCTTCTTTCTGTTAGAAGAGTTATAATAATAAGGTTTTTGAATGTACTACAAGTGCGACGAAACAGAAAAAATCTTCGCGCGTACACACATATACATTATTGAAGTGAAATCTACTTTTTTGGGACTGCCGCGTGGCGTGAAAAGTAAACTTTTTATTTTCTTTCTCCTAGACTTGTTTATATTAGAATTATTCTAATAATAAGGTTTTTGAATGTACTTCAAGTGCAATGAAACACATAAAATCTTTGGTAGATGATGTTAAGCACATATTGTAGCGAAATGACTAAGTTGAAGTTTCTTTACCCCTTTTATGTTCTTTCTGTTTTGATGACGAGTACTTCTCCATGGAGTGACAAATATAATTAGAATCTCAAGTAGGATTCAAGTGACCGTAAATCGAATTCACAACGGATCACAAGAGGGTTCAATCTTATACGACTAAAGTTCACAAAAAATTGCAAAACCTCCTTTGAGAGCAGTAAAAATAGGGGGTAAATATAGTAGTGACTTTTACATTCATATTTTTAATTTTTTCCATAATATCATATATGGAAATATTTTTAAAATATGCATTCATATATAACTTCAATAGTCAACCATATGAGAGTTACATCTCTTAGATATAGTTCAATAGTTTAACATTTAGAAAAAAAATAAAGAGATAACTAGAACAAAGTGATTTTACATAGATAGGACTGTACGAACACTCATACAGTCTTTTCCTTTTTTGTTAGGTGCAACACCAACACATATATCACAAGGGAGTACAAATTTCGTACCCTTTTTTATGAAAAAAAGACATCGTGTGCTTAAAAAAATGATTTTTTGAAGGGTTCATATCATTAATATGAAGATGATCTCAAAAGGAAGTTGAAGTATTATCTACCTTTCTCATACAAGGTATAATAATTGTATTCTCTACCTTGAAGTGTTAGTGTATTCATGGACGTCATAACAATGTAACAGTGAATTGATTTAATGAGTAAATTGGATTCAATTTTGTTACTTCTTATAATGATGGCACTGTGCTCTTTTATAATAAATATAGTATAGATAAGAAGGTTTTGTTAGTTTAGATGATGTTGAAGTTTTTGAACTCAATGTGGGATAAGCTTATGAAGGTTTCATAAATGTTTTTAATTTGGGTCATAGTGATGGTTCTCTTATCGCAGGGTTGATAAGGGCACCAATCACGACGCTATGGGTCGTAACATATTTTTTCACTCACTATTCTATCTTTTTGTGTCTTCTAACTCAAGTAACCTAGATGTCATTTATGTACCTAATTTACTACGCCATATTCTTCTTAGTCATTGCAAGGACGAATGTCTCCCATATAAATAGTGATGGTCTTACTTTGTTAACAGTAACACAATGTTGGAGTAATTGTTATTTATTAAGTGATTGAACGTGGTCAGCCAAATTTTTATTAAGTGATTGAACGTGGACAGCCATATTTTCCATAACTTCACATTGAACATTTGAATTATACTCATTATCGAAACTCATGTAACCTCTAGGTTATTTGTCTATCCAAGTTACTACTCCATAATCATCCTATTCATGGCCAGAAAGAATATCCCCACTACATATAATAATGATCTTTTATTTTTCGACGTATAAGGAAATATACTACGCACAAAAATTAGTAAATAAAAGTGCTTATTAGTTGAAGGAAGATATTCTTTTTATGAATCTTTGGATTCAATTCTTGACTAATAATTTTTTATTTGTAATTGGAGATTGAGGTTTGTTTTTCAGAGAAGACATGGTAAGAAACTATTTCTAGACTACTGAAAAAATTTATTATCATGGGATTAAATCTCCTTTAAAAGAGAAAGATATCGATTCATATCTCCACCTGAAAATTTATTTTTAGTTGTTATTTTGTAATTTCACTAATAAAAACCACTTGACTTTTCTTTTTCATATTTGATATTTCTTTAACTTCCTAAATTACCCTGAAAACCCTTCTTTTAAAGATCGATTTTTTGGTCATATAGGTCATTTTATTATTCATTAAAAAATAAAAATAATGTTTTGGCCCAAGCCCAACCTAATCTGATTAGGGTAAAGCCCAAATTCATTAACCCTATCTATAAAACCTAACTTCAACTTCGTCTTGAGCTCATCTTCATTTCTTCTTACTATGTTGCCTCTGTGTTCACGTGTAAATGTTACACTACTCCTTATTCTCTTGATGAAGGTACAAGTTCTCTCTCGCACGCATGCGCACACACGTGCGCATGTGCACGCACAGACATTATTGAAGTGAAATCTACTTTTTTTGGGCTACCCCATGGCGTGAAAAATCTAATTTTTATTTTCTATCTTCTAGAATTCTTTCTATTAGAAGTTTTCTAATAATACGGTTTTTGAATGTACTTACATTATTGAAGTGAAATCTACTTTTTTATAATTAAATAAATTTATCAAGTACACAACTAATTATATAAGATGTATAATATTTAGATTTTGTATGTAGAAGCCTTGGATAAGAGAAAAACTCTCGCAATTGATGAAAAAATTATTTGTGCAAATTCTTAAAATACAAATATTGAGAATGAAAAAATTACATATATTTCCGAAAGGCATTGGTGATTGGGAATTAAATGAAGAAGTATTTACAAAATTCATTGATTAACGGTTAGAATCAAATCTTTTTCATTTTAACATTAAAAAATATTTCAATCTTTGGATAATACGTTGTTGAAAATCTATCATAGGGATTTACCCTCTCGAAAACACTTATACTATCAATTGTTAAGACGTAGATTATTGACATAGTGCCACACCGCGCAAAGTGCGGACAATTTACTTAGTTTCAAATACTAGTTAATTCCTCCCTTCATATAATTAATTTATGCAATTAATGTGATAATTAATTGTTATTACTCCCCCATCTCTTTTTATTTATCCAATTTTGAGTTTTTGAATGTCATTTATGACAAATTTAAAAAAAATTCCTATCATATCATCAATCTATTTAGAGAGTTAATGTTTTTGAAAAAAGTAGAACCTCTTTTACTAAGTAAATTAATTTGAAATTCTATCAATTAATAGGGTTTTAATGATAAAGTCATTATATCAATTATTATATTCTTAATAGGTATATCAGGTAAAAAATGGACAAGTTAATAACTTAGCGGATAAGGAAAAGAATCAAATATGTCATTAAACTTTTAGTAAAGAGTTATGTACAATACATGTCATTATTCGTTAATGAAAAATTGTTCCGGCTTCAAAAAATTATTTCTACGCATGGTCAATTTTCATTATGTCACGTCATTAAATCAAATAATTTTTTTAAGGAAAAGGAATTAAGTATGCCAACAAACTTTGAGAAAAAACTCATTCGATGTTATCGTTAAGAGTTTGACTCATCTGTTGTCATATTTGTTAACAAATAATTGTACGAATGAGCCTTTTTCAAACTTAAATAATATAAATGAGCCAGACTTTTTATGGATGACATAGATGAACTTTTTTCTCAAAATTTGATTTTTCCACATGTCATGTTTACAAGATTAAAAAATAATTTTTATTTTCTTAAACTTTGTATTATGTAAAAATAGAACAAACAAATTAAAATAGAGAGGGCATAAATAATATATTTGTCACTATATATATATATTCATTTGCAAAACAAAATTGTAAATTTTCATATTTGGCTTTCTAATGAAAGAGACAAAACTCAAAACTAGTCAAATAGTTCATGTTGGTGGTCTAATTTATACAAAATAATTGTGCCACAATTGGACTAAAAGAGGTTTTTCAACAATCGAAGTTGACAAATGACAATAAATACTTCATCTAGTTATCCACAAAAAGAAAAATAACATTAAAACTAGAACATAATATAATTCCAAACGAAATCTAGGATAATCAATACTAATGTAAAATAAAGGTCCAATCTACTATTATTGAATGAATGATGGACAGTTTCAAGAACTTTTTTCTTCATTCACAGAATTAATTTATGCAATTAATGTGATTATTATGTCCAAAAATTTGATGTATACAAACCTAATAGATTTATCCAATAAAATAATCTTAATTTAATTTTTGACCTTACATGGCTAACAAAGTTGATCATTGTTGTGTTTTTTCTTAGTTCAAAAGAAAGAACATTATAAAATCTTACACTATTTTCTTGGCTTTCTCCAACAAAATTTACTATGTTCGCTTTTCTAAAATATTATTCCAATGGCCTTATAAGTAATGACCATTTTCGTTTTAAGTAAGAGAATAATGATTTTTGTTAGAGAAAGCAGAGACGATGATGTTATAGTTTGATGAAGTTCTTTCTTCGAAAAAAATAAAGAAGATAATAGTGGATTTTGTTAGCCTGGTGGGTCACAGTTATATTTAACACATTTTTATTGGGTATATTTACAAAAGTTGAACTAGTTTAGAAGCTAATTTCTTAGATGCATATTTTTTTGCAATATTGCATATTTTTTTTGCAATATTATGAATCCTAATAGATTTTTGAAATTAGAATTCTTAAGCTTATAAAATAAATGACTTTGATATTTATTGTGTTTTCAGTGGCTACAAGATTCATAGGATGTCCAAGAAGGAACTTTTAATGTTGAAAAGCTAAGTGGTTCCAGAGTACCTTGAAGTTTTATTTATTCAACTTTCAATCTTATCGAGACACCCGCTCGATTAGTGACATCCACATTATAAAGGAATGTAGTGAGATTGTATGTATTCTACTCAACCTTAATCAAATATTTTGGGTTCAAATGTTTGATTGGATTCAATGAATTACTCCTCTAAGTAAGTTGAATATCTATTAATCAAATATGAAAAAAAATAATTATATTCATTTAAACATTAGATTAAAAGTCCTAAAAAAAATTTTAACCATATTGATTGAAACATAAAAAACAAAATATATCTTTTGTTTATCAAATTTGTGTCATCGACTGCGTATAATTTTGAATAAGGGACTTGCCAAGACATAATTTAATCCAAACTATTCGAGCGACATACGTTATTTCGTTGAAATCCAAGAGATCTATTTTAATATTTAAGTAAACTTATCAAGTACACAACTAATTATATAAGATGTATAATATTTATTTTATATGTAGAAGCCTTTAATAGGAGAAAACTCCTGCAATTGATGTATAAAATGATTGTGCACATTCCTGAAAATACAAATATAGACAATAATAAAGTTACATATATTTCCGAAAGACTTTGGTGATTAACAATAAAATGAAGAATTATTAACACATATATAAACACTTAGAATCAAATCTTTTTCATTTTAACATTAAAGAACATATATATCTTCTAAGGATAATATGTTATGGAAAATCTAATATAGGGATTTATTCTCATGTATTGGTGTTGCACATAAAAAAAAAGGAAATGACTATATTAGTGTTCCTACACTCTTATTTATGTAAAATAACTTTAGTTTAGTTATATCTTCGTTTTTTTATTAATGTTAAATTAATGAACTATACCTAAGAGATGTAATTCTCATATGGTGGACTATCTTTATCATGATTAGAATCTAGACCCCAGATGAGACTGGTGTTGTTGACTTCTTAGAGGTTGCAGACAAGCCTACTTACGTCGTTCATACTTTACAAAGGTTAATTTTAGCTGAACATTTGAAACTTTTTGTTCTTAACATACTTATAAAAACATTCTCATAATTACATAATTGTTCATACTCAATCATCTAACATTAAGAGATAAGTAACTGAAAGAAATAGTTCAATTGTTATTGAGTGTATAATTGCCAAACTGGCACAAATACACAGTCTGAATAAAAACAAAAAGGAAATAATAGTGTAACATGATCCACTAGATCAACTCTAAACCTAATCTAGAATGTAAAATAACAGCATCCTCGAAATCATGAGGACCTACCAAAGCTGGTTGAATGTTAAACTTCCAGATAACTGCAGCGAAGATCCTGTAGCTTATTCGTCCACTTGTGCCTGCACCTAAAATAATAGATTTTGTATAGGGTTAGTACACAGTTGTACTAAGTATGGGTATATGCAAGCACACACCAAGGACATACATGAGAAAGAATAACTTTTTCCTAACAACATGATTTTTGGAAGTCAAGTTAGTGGACTTGCCAATTTGAGATTATAATGGTTTCCAAATTTGGATTAGGAAAGTCAGTGAGATTTATAGATTTAGAATACGAAAGCTATTCCATGAGAATAATGTACATCATCAGTTTTTCACATTTTCACACAGCACATAACATTTACACATAGCACATATCATATAACATAAAACACAATTTGCATGTAGCACATCACTTTTTTAATATTATTCATTCCTACGCCACGAGACCTTGGAATCATGGACTTAATATTAAGACATCCCAGAAATTAGGGCTTAACAAATAGGACCTCAACTAGGGAGTCTTCATTAGCAAACACATAGTCTGCTTCGTTCATTCATACGTACTCCATTTCATTTCATTCATAGGCCAGTGTAAACACAAGCTATACCTAGGATGTAGTTTGAGAATTTTGTTAGGTTCGTTGTGCAATGACCAAGAATGACCTAATGTCATTACTTGAATCTAAGTCACCTTGTGATTATTCTATCCTAACACCTTTGGTATCATTCATTTCATTATGTGCATCATTTGAGGCTGGCCTCATTCGTTCATTGGGAACTTTGACTTTAGACGACATAGATCATCTGAGCATCATGAAATCCTGTATCTCCCCCACACCGAAAACAAGTGAAATCACCGGCCAAAGTGACCCATAACATGCTAGCGTACATGGGAATTTAACCCCGCTAGATTTCAATATTGGCTATATAGGTTAGTAGACTAGCAGATGTAAGGAGACCCATACCCGGCAAGCCGGAAAGTCTCATCTCATGAGAGTTACGTGAACCTCCGCCCTCTTCAACAGAAGGCATCACCACTCATAGCTAGCGTATTGGTGCTCAATATAAAGTTCCATTTCATTCATCTCATACGTTAAGGAAGTTAGCTTCTAGTATGAGGACATCATAGCTCATTTGATGATTTCTTATCTCATCAATAGTATTATGGGTGTTAAGCTGAATACTTTCATTAGAGTGTTCATATTACTGTCCTCTTTATTAACTTTACACTCTCATTGATGAGTACGTTTTGGTAACATTTACTTAGGCCTATTTAATATTGTTTCCATCTTTTACATTAGTCTCATATCATGTTGCTACAACATTCATTAACATTAGCACATTTTCTCTTCATCATTACTTATCCCTTTTTACGTAAATATTCATTTCATCATATGCCAATGCACTTGGTCAATTAGTGTGTTTCACACTCTTACTTAACCCTTCTAGTGTTTCATCATTTCATTGTTCATTTCATCATTTATTTGTTTATTTGTTCATATGTCAATGCACTTGGCCATTTAGTTTATCTTACACTCATACTTAACCCTTCTAGAGTTTCATCATTTCGTTGCATACATCTTAGGTTCAGTTATTTTTAATCATATGCTAGATTTATGGGTCTATAGATACAAGCCATGAGGATTCATTCATAGTTCATTAAGTGACTCATATCTTCCTTATATTACGTAGTATAAGACTTATCCATCTTACATGTATGCCAAGATCTCAATTTCGATCTAAGTAGGTGGAATTATTTTTTAACATTTAATTCACGTATGACTTATTTGTCAATACGAAATTTGGGCAAAGAAACCCAAGTTTGAACCCCTTGGACATTAATTACATTTTTCCTTGACTTTATTTTAAGTTTTCATGATATTGGGACCCTAGATAGAACCCCAACATCAATATTTTATCTTTAGTTTTATCCTTGTATTCTCCTCTTACTTGACCGAAGGATTGTGGGTTCGAACCCCCACAACCCTTTTTATTTATTTATTTATTTATATTAATTTAATTCTTCTTGTCCAATTCACAAAGACCATGAGGTTGTGGGATCAAACCCCCACAACCTCTCTTTATTTTTCTCCAAATTTTGCAGCCTGCCTGAGGTCTTGGGTTCAATTCCCACACATCGCAATTCTGTTATTGTTATTTTTTTTCTCCATGAACATTGATACAACTTACTTAGGGGTGTGGGATCTATTCCCCACGACCCCATAATTTTTTTATTTTTTTCTATCCTCCCCCTTTACTCATAATTCGCTACTGACCAAGGGGTTGTGGGATCAATCCCCCACATCCCCATCCCACATCCCTCTCCCTGTCCCCTTTTTTTTCTAAAATTACTACAGCAGTGAAGGGCGTGAGAACAATTCCCCACTACCCCCTCTGATTTTATTAATTTCTGCATTCGCTAAGGGGCGTTGGATCGATTCCCCACGACAACATTTTCTTATATATATATATTACTTAAGTTAGTGTCTTCTGTGTCGTGGGATCCCAACCCCACAACAACATTTTCTTATTTTCTCTTCCTACGAATTTCGTCGGACCCCAGCCCCAGTTCGAGCTCCACATGGCACACTCCTTTTATTTTTATTTGTTAAGGTATATGTTTGAGAGTTCATGGGTTCATCACTGCAGACGTGACCTATTTTTTTCTTTTTTGACGTTGAAAATATCCAAAATTTATCTACAACATATCTCCAGATTCTGAAAATTTTATTCCATGATTTTATGCATCATTTTATTGGTCATTTTAGCATTTGTTTCTTAGATATGCGTTAGGGTTCTCAAGACAAGTTAGAGGAATGATTTGGTAATTTTTTTTAGCTAGAGTTCATAGCATTTAAACAATGTGAATATAACATCTAGGAAGATCTGCTTACACATAAAAACAAGTGATTGCATGTTATTAGCATGCTAAAATGGATACTCCAAAGTCATAGTAACAATTTTGCAAACACCAGTTCATGTCTACATTCATATTTTTGAAAGAAACAAAAATATAGGAACATAATCATGAAAACATGCTCGAAACGAGATCGTCACCACATACACAATGTCCCTAAATTCTACCAGCAAGCATACCAACCTAAGATCATTGGGAGTTAGTGAAAGGGAACATGAAAAGGGAAAACAATCATAGTTTAGGATGAATTATATGATCCTTAAGGGGTCTTTTGGAAAAGGGACAAAGACGGAGGAAAACCCATACATTTATTGATGATCAAACGTTGAAGTTGCTTTCGAAACCTTCCTCCAAAACCACGTCGATCTCACCTAACGTGTCACCACCAACTCGATAGAAATCTCCCTTTCCTTAACGTTTTTGATTATCTTGCTTTCCTTCAAGTGTGAAGAACCTTTGTTATATTTTCTGTTCTTCACATTAATTGGCAAAGAGAAGAAAATAGAGTTCGAACGTGAGAATGTAATAGACGTGAGAGAGTGAAACGTGTGAAGTTGTTTATGATTAGATAATGACTTAGTCAATTTAGGACTCTCCTTAATACTTAAAATCTGATTTAATTAATTATATGTGAAAGGACCATTCATCCATTAAAATTTCAAATTTTAATTAATAAATAAATCACCTTAAGTATTTATCCTATTCACTTTTAGAGTTATTAATTTATCCCCCCCCCCCCGTAGGAACAATTGTCCCCAAATGACAGTACCAATACACATTGTAATGCCAATCAGATCATAACATAATCACTATGCACAGTCAAGTAATAGCAACAAAATACGGAGAGATAACGAAACATAGACTCAAAAGTAGGAAATCGAACCTTTAGAGTTGAAAAGATGAGGGTAGCGGGATCTCATGTGTGCGTCAGCCTCCCACGTAACACCCTAAACAAGATTATTTCTCCACAATACCTTCACAGTGGCAACCTCTTTGTTCCTCAGTCGCTTGACCTATCTTTCTAAGATCTCAATAGGTTCCTCCATATAATACAAGTCTTCATCAACCCCCAAACCTTTCAAAGGTAGAATCCATGTTGGATCACCTAGGCACTTCTTCAACATAAAGACATGAAAGGCTAGATGGACAAATGCTAGCTCCGCAGCAATGCTAACTTATAGGCCACCTCACCCACACGTTGTCGGATCTCATATGGCCCAACATACCTCAGACTCAGCTTCCCTTTTCAACCAAATTTCAAAACTCCTTTCATAGGTGATATCTTTAAGTAAACCTGGTCACCAACGTCAAATTCTAAAAGCCGCTTTCTATTGTCTACATATGACCTTTGTCTCCTATAAGCAGTAGCCAACCTGTACCTAATCACTCTAACCTCATCTAAGGCCTCGTGAAGGATCTCTAGACCCAAAATTGATGATTTTCCAATACGAGAACTCTATCAAAGAAGATGGTCATCACAGCTACTTCTGAAGTCAATCACACATGCTCTTAACATGTCCACCAATATCTGAATGGTGAACGCTGCCTGCGCATCAGTCTAAGGATGAAAGGCAGTACTAAGCTTCACCTACATGCCCAAGGTTTTGTGGAAATATCATTAGAAATGTGAAGTAAACTAAAATCCTCTATCTGATATGATAGTCCAATAAATCCTATGCCACCTCACAATATCATCAATAACCCATGTGGATTCATGCTTCCTTCTAGTCCTCGGAAGACAAACCACGAAGTTTATATTAATGGCCTCCCACTTCCATGTCAGAACCTCAATAATCTAAGTCAGACCACCAGGCTTAAGTTGCTTTGCCTTAAGCTGCTAACAATTAGGAAACATAGCCACATATTCTGCAATGTCCTTTTTCATGCTATCCCACAATCAAATCTGCTAGATATCATGATACATTTTCGTGAAACCTAGATGCATGGAATATCTTGAACCATTGGCCCCTGCCACAATCCTGGTCGCAAATCATCCATATCTGGTACACACAGCCTGTCCACGTATCTATGTATGACATCACCTCCCAAAGCAAAAAAACTTATTCATTTTAAATAACCCTAAGTCCTTAAGCTCCATCAACACAAGATCGAGATGCTGACCATTCTTGACTTCAACTACCAATGATGATTCAGAACTAGGATGAACTGAAACACCCCCACTAGTAGAGTCAACCAATCTCACACCCAGTCTTGCTAGTCTGTGTACCTCTTTTGCCAACACATTCTTATCGTCCTCAATGGGGTTTTACTCCCCATGCTCATCCTTCTCATATCATCAGCCACAACCTTAGCCTTAGCTGAATGGTAGTGCACATTCATGTCATAATCCTTCAACAACTCCAACCATCTCCGCTGATGTAGATTCAACTCCCTCTGTGTGGATACGTACCGGAGACTCTTATGATCTAGGAACACATCCACATGCACTCTATACAGATAATGCCTCCATATCTAATGTGCAAACACCACAGCTGCAAACTCCAAGTCATGAGTCGGATAATTATTCTCATGAACCTTGAGCTGTGTGCAAGCATAGGCTATCACCTTACCAGCCTACCTAAGATCACAACCCTAACAAACCCTAGATGCATCACAATAGACGGTGTAATTCTCACCGCACTTAGGCAGATAAGTCTCGGGGTGGAAGTAAGTCTGTCCTTGAGCTTCTGCAAACTCTTCTCACAACTCCCCTTCCATTCAAACTTGGCTTCCTTCTTCGTCAAAGCTATCAGTGGGGCAGCAATGGAAGAAAAGACACCAAAAACCTACGCTAGTAACTAGCCAATCCCAGAAAGCTACGGATGTTAGTAGGAGTAAGGGGTTTTGGCCTCTATGTTCCTGGGGTCCACCTCTACACCTTTGTCGGAAACAACATGACACAGGAATATTATTGATCTCCGCCAACATAAGAACTTCCTGAATTTGGCATACAACTGATGTCATTTTAGTACCTCCAAGGTTAGTCTCAAATGATGTTCATGCTCTTTCTTTCTCTTAGAGTAGATGATACTGTCATCAATGAATTCTATGAAGAAAGAGTCAAGGTATTCACGGAAGACTCTGTTAGTTAGATCCATAAATGCAGCAGGTGGATTCGTGAACCAAATGACATGACTAGAAACTCATAGTGACCATAGCGTGTTCAGAAGGCCGTTTTTGGGATATCTCCATCCCTAACCCTAAGATTATGGAAAGGTGAACAAAGATCAATCTTAGAGAAGAAACTAGACACTTGGAGCTGATCAAACACATCATCTATTTTTGTAATTGGATAATTATTCTTTATGGTGACTTTGTTAAGCTGCCGATAATCGATACATATCCTGAGGGTTCCATCCCTCTTTTTATCAAACAACACTGAATCTCCCCACGGGGATATGCTCGGGTGAATGAAACCATTATCAGTGAGCTCTCTTAACTGCAACTTCAACTTTTTGAGTTCTGCTCGATTCATTCTATAAGGAGGAATTGAGATTGGATTAATATCGGGTTCTAAGTTGATACCAAAGTCAATCTGTCACG